>NW_016107869.1:744886-930748 GCF_001604975.1 Cebus imitator
CAATTCTCCTGCCTCAGCCTCCTGAGTAGCTGGGATTACAGGCACGCGCCACCATGCCCAGCTAATTTTTTGTAGTTTTAGTAGAGACGGGGTTTCACCATGTTGACCAGGACGGTCTCGATCTCTTGACCTCGTGATCCACCTGCCTCGGCCTCCCAAAGTGCTGGGATTACAGGCTTGAGCCACCGCGCCCGGCTATTTTGAACATTTTTATGACTCCCTAAATAGAACACCACATTGTATTTTTTTATGCCAGTTGTCATTTGAATAACTGAGTTTTAATAAATACATTCTGAAACGTAAGCTTTTAAATTTGAGATTTTATGTATGTTTTCCAAAATTAAAATCAAATACTTGTTTTGAATTGTTGGTTGAAACAGATGCAGTGAATTCATATATGAAAAATGCTGAAAGATATGAGATCTGGCTATCTTTATATCTTTAAAGTGGATCATTCTATTCTATATATTGTGCGTATCAGAGTTTGGAATAGATATTATGTGCAAAAAGAAATGACACCCGTTCCCCAAAGTTTGAAGTCTGAGATGTAAAAGAAAAAAAAAATTCCCTGAATTCTAAGGCTAGAAATATATTTCTGTCACTTTCTTATTTATATGAGGTCACAAATGGAAACCTTAATTTTCATTAATGAGTTATCTCCAAGTTTGATTACTTATACTTTGAGAGAATTCCTAATACTCAATTCCCTGGATTTTAAAATCTGTTTTCTACTAAACATGATTTATAAAGATTATCCCCTTTAACTTTTAACTGTTCTTAATTTCAACTCATGTCAGATAAAATATTGGTTCAATAAATATTGAAAAGGGTACCCTCCTCCATAGATTACTTAACATATGAACAACTATGCCCCCTTTCCTATTCATTATATTTCCACTGAGTGATAGAAGATGTGTAGCTGTATGCCCAAGGGTCTGTTTTACTGAACAAACCAGAGCTCCCCTTCACCTCCTTACATTTTAGTTAGATGCTGGTGCCTAGGTTATTGTCACAGCTCAGTGCACATCATTCAGGATCATAGTTGATTTTAGTGAGTTTGCTAACCTAGTTCTGGGTCATTGAACCTTGTTGGCTTTCATAGGTTGGAAAAGAGGACGACTTTTACTACTTCCTCTCCCCTATCTTTCTTGTATTGCTAGTCATTGATGAGGATAGGATCATCAACAGTAACTAAATAGATAGTGCTATGGGCTTACTTTTTTCTACTGTGCTTCCAATTTACTAGTGTATTTCCAACAATACACTAATGTATTGTTTTTTCCTTTCATTTTTACCACCCACAAATTTTGAATAATTGGATTTAGATTTTATAAAAATAAGAATCAGTATATTCTTTCTTTCTTTGCCTTTTAAATTCTGTCAGTACTTTTAGGTGGTCACAGGATCTCCTCTTAAGTAGGATATGCTGCTGTACTGACTATTGATTGTGAGAAAATATTGTAACTTCAGCTAAGGTTCTTCACTGTAACATTTGCTAGCTATGGAGTGGTCAATGTTTTACTAAAGTAGTAAAACATTGGAAAAAATGGAGCTTTTCTGTGATGGATAGATTATTAGAAACAGATCAGATGAGCACATTAAGATATCACCACAACTTTTTTAACCTCTTAATAAACCACAGAACATTTAAAACTATCATCTGTAAACAAATATGTGAACTTTACCATCTCTTTATCTTATTTTTTATGTTTTCTGCACATAATTAGTTTCTCCATTTTAATTACCCCCTTTATTAGAAAAAATTGTACATAATTACTGTAAATTGTTGTAGTAAAGTTTGCTTTATGTCCAGTGTTAACAAGGCCAGTATCTATTATGTAAATCTCAATATATGAGATAACCTAGAAAGTAAATGCTTGAATAATACTACTTTCTTTGAAGCAAAGACAACTGAGTTTATTTATATTGTGAATGTCATTTCACAATTCAGTCAGTTACCTTGCTGGGCAATAAAAGACCCTGAAATTAAAATGACCCCTTTTCACAAAATATAGCTTGATGATTCATTTACTACAAAGAAGCTTGGCTTGAGAGTACTCCTTCTGAAATATAAAATGATATCCTACTAATGCATCTAAAGTGTGCTTTAAACCCATCCAAGGAGACTCATGAAATTAATGACTCCATTACATATTGTGATTCTTTTATATTATGTTTACTTTTCCACTGTTTCTCTTCTGACTTTATATCTTACTGGTTGCATTCCCAATCTTCGGAAACCTCCACTTCAGAAAGAGTATATGTTTACAGCTGCCTTTAAAACCTTTATACCTTTACAAATTTGAAAATATAAATCTCAAGATTAATGTTCCATACTGTGTATATGTTAGTTTAGTTTAAGAGTCTTAGTCTTTTAAATATTGAAGCACCTGGCAGCTTGTTGAAGAAAATCAACTTATAGCACAACAGCGTAATGATGACAAAATGTTAAATTTTTCCTTGTAAAAAATTTCATTTTCAGCCTGAGTGATCCTATACAACAGCGCTACTAACTAAGAGGGAGGGATCTGCTCAGCAGTTCTGACTGCTCATTATTGGTCCTTGACATTTCATTCATATGCATATTTTTTTCAGTTGCAAAGCAATATATTACTTGAAAACATTAATAAACAAAAATGTTTTTTTTAATTGCAAAATTCCCACATGGTGATTTCTTATGACATCATGAAGACATTTGTAATCTTAATGGAGTAATGAGAAAAATAATTGACCTCAATTTTGAACATGTTAAGTCCCTTAGCTACCTATCCAAAACTACAGAAACTATGAAGTTATCTGGTTTGTAAAAATACCCTTTTAACAAGATTATGTGATAGAATTCAACAACTATTTAATCAAATAGTATTTTAAAAAGATATGTGTAACATCAATAAAATTCCAGTTTGCTTCTGGAAGCACTGATGGCTTTATTAATACTTTATTTTTTGGGCATTTTTTTGGCTAACTATCTAACTTTTGAATTAAAGAGAATAAAGATCCTGCCCTAGAGGGTATGTATTTTTATAAGCTAGTTAAGTGTCTAGAGATAAATTCTAAAGTGTCAAAAAAACAAATTTATAATGTCATATTAATACATTAAAGAACATGAAGGATTTATTGAATCAGAATATAAGGAGTCAAAGGGACCTTAATAATCCTCAATTGCAAACAATTTATTTTAGGAACGAGAAAACCAAGGCCCCAAAGGGGAGGTGATTTACCTGGGGCTTGCCGGCAGGCCTAGGTATAACTAGGACCAGAATTTCATTCGCAGTGCGTCTCACTGTCATTAAGAGGCCCAGTTTATAAAGGAAGGCTTCTGGGGAAAGGTAAATCTTGTACTTAAAGGAAACAGTATTATTAGCAGCAGTGAACTAGATCTAGAGATTTGTGTTTCTTCTGTCAGTTCTAAGTTTTTACTAGTTCTAAAATGCCATATTTACTGATGTAGGTTGGTAGCAAAGACGGAATAAAAGGAGCAATAATAATGAAAAATAGTAATAATGATAACCAAAAGTTATAGAACTTCCTGCGTGCTAGGATCTATTTTAAGCATGTTGCATTCATTAGCTCATCTAATCCTGTTGTCATTCCCATTTTACAGATAAGGAAACTGAGGCACAGGGAAGTAAATTGCCCAAGATCAAATATAGAGTGTTATACAGTGTATAGATGGAATGACCAAGCCAATCCATATTAGGTGATTCCATTTAGGAAAGGGGTCACTAGGGGTTGGAGAATATAGAAGGGCTCTTCCAATGATAATTTTTAAAAAATAAATCTAGTAACTTCATATTGTTATCTAATATGATATGTAACATTTCTGGAACTTTCTTCTTGTTGACAGGAGGAAATGGTCAGTAATTTGAAAGTTTCTAGCCATAGCTTATGTCCGTAAGTCTTAAAGATATTATTGCTAGTGTTGTTATGTGTCAGCATGTATACAATGACACAAAAATTATGGCTGCATGATCACCTGTGTGTTTGACGCTTTTCATTTGTAATTGGTCACATATGTAGAAGCAGTCACTGTTAATTGCAGTATTCTTTGGTTTAAGGTCTCATTCCAACCAAGTGACCTCATCTCTGAAAGAATCTAAACTTAACTGCTGGGTTACGTTGTCCATATTTTTGTTTAGAGTTGTTTATCATTTACTTCTTGCTTGCTTTAGAAAATGTCATTTTGCTTTTTACTTCAGTTAACCAAACATCAGTTTATGTGGAAAGGTGTAAACAGGGTTAATGGATGATACCTTTTTATTCTTGTTATTGTCTTTGCATGTTGGGCATCTACCAGTGTTACTGGTCAAAGTTTTGTAGAAAATACAGAATGAAGTAGTAATAGTAGCTCTAATAAAACTACCCACTGTGGCAGGCTTGGAGAAGCAGACACAGTTTTGAAGCAAGGCTTTATTTGATCCTCTCTCAAAGCAGTATTGGATTCTTTAATAATCTGTTTTCTTTTAACATTCTATTATTGACTTGACTGAGAAAATGATTAAATAAAAACGGTAACTATACAGAGTCTGTAATGGAAGTGCAGTTTGGTTATATATGGAGTTTTACCCTGTGAAGTTCAATAAAATTGAATTAACAATCTGCCTGTTTTGGTTTTATCCAAAAATATTTACTCAGTTCTTACTAAGTATTAAGTATTGCCTTAGGTGCTGGAACGAGCCTCTGATGCTGCTGTGGTCATTAGCCTGTTTTAGTTCTAGGTTACCCTTTGAAGTAGATAAGTTTCTGAGAGGATCAGATTTAAATTTTTGCTGCTAAGGCAAAGTAAATACGCAGTTTTATACAGCATAAATTTGTCCTAACTGCTGTGCAGACATTATTAGACCTAAAATACAAAATAATAAATTCTTATGGTACAAACTAAGCCCTGGATATTGCTATATACTACAATATAGGATTTTCTGTACAGCCCTTCCTTTCCCTAGGAATAGATAAGTGGATGGATAGATGGAGGGATGGATGGATGAATAGATAAATATAGAGGAAAATAACTGTGAAATTTACCTTATGATTAGTTAGGAAACATCACTTGCTGAAATTCTAATCACCTCTTAAGATGCAACTCAGTTGTAATCCTTTGCAAGGCCTCTCTGCATCTTATATAATTAATGCCTTTCCCCATACCTATAAAATTCTGTTTAAAACTCTATTATTATACTTACTGTAGTTATATTACAGTAGTTGTGCACATGTCTGTAAATTCATTGCACGGTAAGAATTTTATCTTAATTCATCTTGGTACTTCAACTCCCTTATACAACCTTGTGCCAAGGAAGAATTGAAGATGGGATTGCTGAATTGAGCATTCCCCCTGCTCATTTTGTAACTACTTTATTTTTAATTATCATTATTGAAACATAATTTACCTACAATGCAATTCATCAAGTTTAAGTGTACATTTTAATAAATTGTAACAAAATCAAGATAAAAAGCATTCCCATCACTCCCCAAACTCCTTCTCTTTCTTTTTGCAGTGATTCCCCTTCCACCACACCTAGCCCCTGGCAGTTACTGATGTGCTTTATGTCACTATGTTGTTTTTTTTTTTTTTTCAGCATTACACATGAATTTTCTACATGTGGCATCCTTGACTTAACATAATACTTTTTGAAATTTATCCATGTTGTCACATTGTCAGTAATCTGTTTCATTTTATTGCTGAGCAATGTTTCATAATATGGATATTACCATGATTTATTTATGTGTTAATCTGTTGATGGGCATTTGGGTTATTTATAGTTCGGGGCTATTGTAAATAACACTGCTATGAATATTAACATACAAGTTTTTGTACTGATATGTTTTCACGTCTCATGCGTAAATATCAGAAAGTCATATAGTTGGAATTACATAGTATGCAATATCTTCAGATTGCCATCTTTCACTTAGCAATATACATTAATGGTTCTTCCATTATTTATCTTGACTTAATAGCTTACTTTTCTTTATTGCTTGTAATATTCTGTGGTATGGATGTACCATAGTTTGGTTACTATTGAAGGGTATCTTAGTTGTTTATAAGTTTTGGCAATTATGAATGAAGCTGCTGTAAACATTCCTGTGAGGGTTGTTGTATGGACATACATTTTTAACACATTTGAGTAAATATCAAGGACCACAACTGATGGATCACACGGTAAGAGTCTATTTAGTTTTGTCAGAAACTTCCAAACTATCTTTCAAAGTGGTTGTGCACTTTGCATTCCCACCAACAGTGAATGAGAGTTGCTATTGCTCCACTCTTTGTCAGCATTTGGTGTAGGCCGTGTTTTGGGTTTTAGTCACAGTTGAGTGTGTAATAGTATCTAATTGTTTTAACTAGCAATTATCTAATGACATATGATGTTGAACATTTCATTTATTTATTTGTCACCTGTATTCTTTACAAACAGGGTATCCAGATCTTTTGCCTATTTTAATTTTATTTATTTATTTTAATTTTATTTATTTGTTTTTTGAGATGGAGTTTCACTCAGTCACCCAGGCTGGAGTACAGTGGCACGATCTTGGCTTACTGCAGCCTCTGCCTCCCAGATTCAAGCAGTTCTTGTGCCTCAGCCTCCTGAGTAGCTGGGATTACAGGTGCACACCACCATGCCCAGCTAATTTTTGTAATTGTGGTAGAGACGGGGTTTCACCATGTTGGCCAGGATAGTCTCTACCTCCTGACCTCAGGTGACCTGCCCACCTCGGCTACCCAAAGTGCTGGGATTACAGGAGTGAGCCTCCACACCTAGCCTATTTATTTATTTTTTGAGACAGAGTTTTGCTCTGTCACCCAAGCTGGAGTGCAGTGGAGCAATCTCAGCTCACTGAAACCTCTACCTCTTGGATTCAAGTGATTCTCCTGCCTCAGCCTCCTGAGTAGCTGGGATTACAGGCATCCACCATCATGCCCTGCTAATTTTTGTATTTTTAGTAGAGAAGGGGTTTCACCGTACTGGCCAGGTTAGTTTCAAAGTCCTGACCTCAAGTGATCTGCCCACCTTGGCCACCCAAAGTGCTGGGATGACAGGTTTGAGCCACTGCCCATTTTTGAGCCACTGTTTTGCCCATTTTTAAACTGGATTGATTGTTTCCTTATTGTTGCATATTAACAGCTCTTTTTATATTTTGAATATAAGTCATTTATCAGATGTATGCTTTCAAAATATTTTCTCCTAGTCTGTGGCTTCATTTTTCATTTTCTTAACAGTGCTTTTCATAAAGCAGAAGTTTTTAATTTTAAAAACTTTGTCAAGGATCAGTTGACAATGTTTTTAAAATTAAAAACTTCTGCTTTAATTTTAAAGGTCTACACATAATTCTAGGTCTCCATTCTATTCTATGTATCTATTTTTCCATTCTTTTGCCAATACTGATGGTCCAGGTCAGGTGCAGTGGCTCATGCCTATCCCAGCACTGTGGGAGGCTAAGGTAGGCAGATAGCTTGAGCCCAGGTGTTCGAGATGAGCCTGGGCAACATAGTGAAACCTTGAAACCTTGTCTTTACTAAAAATACAGACAAATTAGCCAAGCATGGTGGTGCCCACCTATAGTCCCAACTACTCCGGAGGCTGAGGTGGAATGACTGCTTCAGCCAGGAGGCGGAGGTTGCAGTGAGCCAAAGTCGCCCACTGCACTCCAGCCTGAGTGACAGAGTGAGAGCCTGTCTCAAGGAAAAAAAAAGGAAAGAAAAGAAATTCTCTTGTGTTTTTTCATGGTCATAGCAGCATTGCAGGTTTTTTGGAGTAAGACCACAGAGGTAAAATGCCTTTTCATTATCTATCAAGGGTACATACTATCACGATTTATCACCTTGATACCTGGCTGAAATCATGTTTGCCAGGTTTCTGCACCATAAAGTTAATTCTTTTTCTCTTCTTTCTATACTATTATTTTTCGAAGATAGTACTATGAGCAGCCCACACTCAAGAAGTGGAGAGGTGTTCCCTTCCTCTTTGAGGGCAGAGTGTTGATATAAATTACTTGGAATTCTTCTGTGGGATACACTTGCCTCTTTATCTTCATTCATTCATATATTTAATCATTTATTTATATCTGCGTAGGTTTGTGGATATTTATTTTATACTTTTTGTTATAATCCAGTATGTTTTTAAAAATTTTGGTGATTAAATTATTTCAGCTTTGGCCACTAGGAGCTGTTTCCGTTAGCTTTGGTGTCCCTTTGACATATCCACTTCAATATAGGATTTCTCTTACGCACACACACACACACACACACACACACACACACACACACACACACCCTACACCACTCCTTATTTTCTGGTACTACAAAATGCTCCAGGCTTACTTTTAATATTTCATATTCTTGTCCCAGAAGCATCTGTTTTCTCAAGGAGCACAGATGCCTTTTATTGGGGAGTGATATTAGAAACCAAGATCTGGGCAGTAGGTATGCTCATTGCTATGGGTATGTGATTGCTTCTAGGCCCTCTCAGCTGACACAACAAAGGAATACATGCATATATTACTAACCTGTGTGTATGCACATAACTATAAACATTACTATATGTAATTATATGTATCTATATTAAGCTAAGCATGTGTTCGCACTGTGTCTCCGACCATAATTCATCACCACATGGCCACATGGTTGATTCTAATCACTCTCCCTTGCTTACCTCTAACCTCCCACTCTAACAGTAAGAAATCTGGCTCCCACCCTATGTCATCCATTTAGTTGTTTAATTCTCATATATATATATATATATATATATATATATATATATACACACACACACATACACACATATGTAAATACACACACATACACGCAGACACATACACACATATATACACACATATACACATATACGTTTCCTTTATTATTCCTACTGTATGCATTTTTGCTCTAAAGTATAGTAAATACAGTGGGTAACTACGTAGTTAATCCTGTTTTACTAATATAAATAAAGTGAATAAATTTTTTTTAGCCTCTCATAGTTGAGAACTTTAGTATCTCACCTCCACTCAAAGAAACCGCTGGAGTCTTAGTGACAGTAACTCAGTGTGATTTCTTTAAGGGCTACATAGCTAAATCTTTAATCACAGTCAAATTGGCATCATCTCTAACTTCTTCATGCTTGTTGTGTAAATCTTTTAATTGCACAGATCCCATGTGAAGGAAGAGAAAGGAATAAAAAGGATTTCAAAATAATGAAACTAAGAATATCATCTATTGGCATTCATTACGTGATCACATGTTTTCATGTTAAATGGGAAAATAAGGAAATTAGAGTTCATTTAATGAAATGAAAACTTTTTTTAAGTGGCATCAATGTTTGGCACATATTATAGGCTATTTTCACGTTTTAAAAAAATTTTAGATGATGGGGGAAATGTAGGAAGTAACTAATAATTAAAACAATTGTCTCAGTGGTCTGATTTTCTGCTAGTGATTAGATGCAATAGGTTCAATCCTGAACTCTGCACATCCTTCTTGTTGCGATTTGGCTCTTGAGATTGAGTCTCTCCTGGGGCAGCATCCAATATTCCTTTTGTGGTAATGAGCTGGAACAAGCTACAGTCTGGCTTTCTGGAAAGAACTGAGAACTTGGGAGAAGGAACAATTGTGACCACTGGGTTCTGGGATTCCATGATTCGTGATTCTGTCACTGTCCCATTTAAGTGACTGCCTTTTTGTTTTCTTTTTACATTGCCCATGAAGCATGATCTGGAATTCTGCCAGAAACCACTTACACTGTCAATAGTTTTTAAAGCTGTTCTTCCCTTTGACTAGCAATACTTTTCTTAAAAGTCAGGAATACAAGGTTGACCCCCTTCAGTAGTTTCAGAAATGTGTTGCTGGATTGAAGTGGCTGATATTATAGTTGGTATGGAAAGTAAAGTGATGAGGAATAAATTGAAATACCCAAATATTTTCTAACTATAAGTCATTTTATTTTCTTCTAACTTGGTAGGCTTAATATCTTTAGATTCATGACAAAAAAATCAGAAGACATTTGACCATCACTCATGGACTTTAGGCGTTGATAGGGTCATTTAGGTAGTCTGCATGACTTCAATGAAAACCTTTGGATCTTAGGATAAAACAAGGCTTTGAAAGTTTATTCCTGCCTGGTCAGAGCCACCTGATACTTAGAAATAGCTACTGGTATCTCTTCAGCTGCTTACTAATAGTTTGATCTAAATATGTCACTGACCTTTTTATAGTTCCATTTTTTCACCTCTAATGTGGAGAGAGAACTTTCCTAGAAGGCCCCACTGCCCACAAGAGCAGTTTGAAAAGTGTGAAGCCATTGCCTGCTCTCAGGTCTGTTGCTCTCAATGAGCTGAAACCCGATCTTTCCCTGATGTAATTCTCTGCCTGACCATCCGTGAACTATGTCCCGTGAAAGTTGTTACACTCCGTGTGGTACCTAGGCTGTGCCACTGGTTTATGGAAATTGGATCAATGTCCATGAGTTTTAAATCTATTGAGAACTGAAGTAATAAGTGACTATTTTATCATGACAGCTGATTTATAACTACTTAGAAGAATTGTATTTGCTCCCTTTGCATTAGCCGTGTCTAAACAGTTTCTGCGGTATTTTTAAAACAGTGATTTTTCAGAAGTCTAATAGATATTTTATGCATAAATATGTCATTTTAATTGCTGCACTATCTATTCTAATCCATTAGGTGTATTTCAGATTTTCTCAAAAGGAAGGTTGAGAGTCCAGTGACATTTGAAGAAAATCTTATTTTACAGCTTAGTTTTCAACAGTCTTATTCATAAGAGTTTTTCCTTATCTCAAATCCGCTTGTTTTATTTTGCAGATGTATGTCATTTATTCTTTTAAAATACATACCTTTTCTTTAGCAACATACTGTGATATTAAGAGAAAAGAAAGAATGCAAGGAAAACCATGGAATACTAACTAAAAGTCTGGTATGTTAGCAGCATCTAGTACCTGTTAGGGAAATTACTTCTTAAAGAATGAGGCCCATCTTGAAATTTAGCATAGTTTTTTTTTTTTTTTTTAAATAGAAAACCTCTTTTTGATGTTATATTTAATAGCCTGTTACACACACAGTTGTACTGTCTTCATTGCAAATAAACTACATAGCTTTTTCTTTGCATAAAAATTTCCTCATAGCTGTTTGCACTTATGTTTGTTTAGAAAGAAGATGATTATTAAGTATTTTCAGCAATAATGAGATTTCCTTATGCTGCTTGCAAAATCTAATTTGTATAATATGTAGACTGAAGAGAGGAAGAGAGAGAATGTGGGATAGTACAGGGGAAAAGCTACATGCTGTACAATACACAGTATTTCCTGTTTATCACTGACCCTGTGCTCGGTATGAATGTGCTTACTCTCATAAAATATGACAGAGTTACCAAGTTAAGAGTTACTAGACTTGCCAGTGTAAGCCTACTTTACCAAGCTTTGACTAATGTTGCAAAAATCTCATTTAAATTACCAAATTTGTGTAAGAAGGTTGATTAATAATTGTTATACTATTATTCTTTGTTTAAATTTACTTCTGCTCTTTGTTTTTGAACTTCTAAAACATTCAACCTTATGAACCTTTAAACTATACAGGTGAAGAAAATTTATCTTAAAATAAGTTTTAAGGTAAAATATATGACTTATTTTTAACCCATGTATTTAAATTTCCCTATGAAATATTTCGTTTGCTTTTGCCTTTCATTTTTCAGGAATCATTTCTCCTAGTCTGTCTAAGTTGTCAAGCTTTTTTTGATTATAAACAATGATACTACTTTAGTCTGTGAATTTAGATTTCTTCCTTTCTGAGACTTCTGCCCCATGAAATATAAAGTTGGGATTTCTTTGTTCTTCATTTAGAGATATCAGAATATGTGCCTGAATATTGTATAACACATAGAGAAACAATATTAGATTTCCCTGAACATAGTAGGTAGTCAATGATCTCTATAGTTTATCATTGAAAAATGAAACTTACCATTAAGTAGTCATTTTTGTAAGTTCTTCACTGTGTCTTTAGACGAAGAGCGTTTCTACTCTGTATACTGCCAGAATCCCCTTGTAGAAGAAACCAAGTAGTTCCCACCAAATGACTTCAGCCATCCCAATGACAGAAGATGTCTGCAGTTTCATTCACAGAAAATTAGTGTTTCCTTTTCTCTCCCCTCTTCCCCGCAACCACATCAATATTGAGTCAATTTAGTCATTTTAGATCATGCCATTTTATCTGTGAAATTCAGTGAACTAAATATTTTGGGTATTTACAAAGAAAAAATAATTGTGATGTATTTTGTAAAATATATAATATCACTAATATTGTTGCAGTGCATAAATGACACAAAATCAGCCTTCTTTTCTCTTGTATCTATGTAGACCCTCGAGAGTATTCAGCAAAGGAGAACTCAGCCCTTACCAGTGATATACAGTATCATTTGTTCTCTACCATACAGAGTTGTTTGTTTATACCATGTATCAAATCCATTTGTGAAACTACAGTGGGCGTTGAAGTGGCTCTTTATAAGCAATAAATCAATAAATGGAGTGGTTAATCTGTGGTGAGTTAGCAGTTAGAGACTGCTAATGAAGTTACACTCATTCCAAGATGTCTTTTAGTGGGAGAGAATGTGACAAGGACAGAAAACTTACATTGGATTATCCAGAAAGATGAAAGCAAGTTATGTTGAAAAGTTTATCTTGTCTTATTTACATCTTTTATAAGGCCCCAGCTCGCTCAAGAGCCATCTCTGACCTATACAGAAAAAAAAAAAAAAAAAAAAGCAATTAAAAAAACCAGCATTATCTACCCCCACATTATATTACAACTCTATACAACTACTTAATCCTTCTTTCTCCCGGCAAAAGAAACTAACAGCATGCTAAAAGAAATCTTGACGGGTTTAAGAGCAGTATGGGGATAATTTCAATAATTTAAAAAGATGTTGCTTTCTGTAATAAAAATTGATTCCATTTCTTTTATTTACTTGAATGCATTCTTGTTGTAAGCACCTTAAAATTAAATTGAAATGCATCTAATTTATGTTTTTCTGAACTACTTGATTCAGTGTTTTCAAGTACATTCGTGCTGGAATTTCCGAGCTATTTATATGTAAATGGAAAGTCGTCTGTAATTGGCACAGGGAGAGCCTGCTAGAACCCAGTAATCTAATCTAAGTTGCACATTTTCCCCTCTCTGTTATACATTCGTAATGGCATTTGAGGGCAAATAGCTTGATCCTTATGTCAACATCACTCTCCTCTGCAATAAGGGGAAGAAAAGGGAAACTTTGTTTTAAGGATTAAATGGTGAAATTTTTCTGTGACACACCATCTTAGACTGAGCTGCCAGGTTTTATAGGGAGCAAAAAGATATCATTAACTTCTAACTACTTGGAATAGGAATTTAAATCATTTGCTTCAGGTAGTAGAATGAAGGTAAAATTGCACAGTGGTTGTGACGGGTATAAACTTAGTTTTACTGAATTTTATTTTATTTTTTAAAATGTGTCCTGCTTGAGAGTTTGGTAACAAAGACACTAAAACAATTTTTCCATTTTCACATTTTTCCTAATTTGTGCTTTTCTTAAAAAAACAAAAAAACAAAACAAAACAAAAAAACTAGGAAAAAGATCTATCAGATAGGAAAGAACATTGAATGATGTTAAACACCCACGGCATATGTTATATGCCTGTTATAAATCATGGACTCCTTAAACTTCAAGGAATCTGAGAAAAAGGCACCTGAATTTCAAATTCCATTCCTAAGCAAACAGTGTTAAAAGAGATTTGTTATTCATGGCATTCAGTCGACATATCTGGCCACCTATCCATTCATACATTGCTTCAATAAATATCGTGCCATCTAGGCTTAAGCACTGGGCTGGTAACAGGGAGGAAAATAATAAGCAAGAAACTCACAACACTCTCCCAGAGAGGACTGCCTTGTAATTAGACGTGCAAGCCAGGTTACATGGTGGAATGAAATCTACATTAACATTTTACCTATTTTTCATTTTCAGGGACTTCATTGCTCTGTGTTTTCTAGATGGTTAAGAATTAACCATTTAGGCACAATGTGTTTTATTTACATGGAAATCTTTCAAATATATGACCTCTAAATAGAAAGTATTGGATGTAATCTTTAATGCTTTTAGGATCATCGTTTTGGATATTACAATAGCTGGTTTGATTCTGATTATTCTTATTGGTAAAAATGACTTTTATTGGTGTAAAACTCTAGGATTTACCAAGGTTACACCTTTTCTCATTTAATCTTCATAATAGCTCTAGGAAGTAGATGACATGGCTAACCACATCTTATGGATAATGAAACTGAATCTCAGAGAGATTAAGTGTTGAGCCACTTTACTTATTTACATCACCTGCCTGGTGCCTGTTAGGCTCCTGAGTTTCTGGTTTGTTCAAAGTTCAAAGTGGTGTGTTAGAAGTTAAGAAGTGGTATAACTGACATACTTCAGAGTGATGTGGGGGATAAGTATGGTGGGAGGATGGGAGTAGGCGAAGGAAGGAATGCAAGAGTTAGATTAACCATTTCCATTCCTATCTGAAGAATCTGATAATTTGGTAATGGTAAATTGTAGGTAACAAAAATTTCTGAAGATTTTCTCCTTAAAATATGCTGATTTCAATATCCCCTTAATTAAGTCTCTTAATTATTTTTTTTTAACAAAAACTAATCATAAACTCTGAAAATGTCTGATGTGATTAAGGAAAATTTGAAAGATAAGTAAAAATATGCAAGTTAAAGTCAGGGGTTTCTTTTGTCTGCTATTTTTCTTTCTGTACAGGTAAATGGTGCTAAAGTTGTTTATGTATTATATGTTTTAGTTATTTGATGAGTATTAAAGAGTAAAGGGACTTCTAGATATTTGGTAGTTATTAAAGGAGTAAAAGGCCAGGGAAGAGTAACAGGGTCAGGATTTATCCTTCTACAAAAGCAACAACAGTAGTTAAAAAAAAAAAAAAAAAAGGGCAAAATATATGAAACAAGACTGTGGGCATCAAGCACTTTAGGAATATGCTCCCTAAAGGGAGATGGGAAACAAGGTATGAGCCTTACCATTGTCCCAGCTTACTTTCAAGGCGCAGCATAGAAAGGAGGAAGCAGACAGAGCCCAGAGGACGACCTGGGTTGAGTTGATGGAGCTGAGAACCTGGGAAGATCAAGGCATTTGGAGTTCCTAGGTAGAGTAGGAGAGCGAAGAGAGAAGAGGGCTGCCGAGAGAGCCTACTCTAGAGACCTTCCCCCGCAAGTAGTCAGCCGAGTCCTGATCAGCTGATGCACCTGAGGAACTACTCAGCTCTGGAAGGAAAGAACTATCTGAAAGCATTAGAGATAACAGTGCCCAGTGTTCACACAAGGCTGGAGATAGTGCTAGTTCCTATCACCTGATTTGATAGCTGAAGATTCACAATTTAGAAGGGCCTTACGTTAAGAGTGGGGAGTAATCAGCCCAGATGGAACATTGCTCCTGGAAAACAGTTTGACAGTTTCCTAAGAAGATAACATACGTTTACTTCCAGCCATTCCACAACTAGGTATTTACCCAAAAGAACTGAAAGTATATATTCAAACAGTGACAGCCACACACCTTCATGCATTGCTTTATCATAGCCCCAAACTAGAAACAACTCAAATGTTCATCAACAGAGGAATGGATATGCAAGCTGTGGTATATTTATACAATTAAATACAATATAGAAATAAAAAGGAATAAACTGTTGATACATGATGCAACATGGATGAATCTCAAAATAATTATGCTGAGTTTGAAAACCTAGACAAAAGAATATATATTAATTTCCTATTGCCACCATAACAAATTACCACAGACTTGGTGACCAGAAACAGCTAAAATTTATTGCTACACAATTCTGGAGGCTAGAGGTTGAAAGTCAAAGTGTTGGCAATGCTGCACTCTTTTCAAGGCTCTAAGGGAGAACTGTTCATTTCCTTTTCCAGCATCTGGTGTCTGTCGGCATTCCTAACTTGTGGTTTATGACCCCATCACTCTGCTCCCACAGATGAGGACGGAGACCCCATCCGTCCTCACATTGTCTTTCTCTCTTTATTTCCTCCTCTCTGTGTATATTTCTCTAAGGACACTTCTCTTCTATTTAAGGTCCATCCAGATAATCTTGGATGATCTCTTCATCTCAAAATCCTTAATCTGAAAAGACTCTTTTACCAAATAAGGCACAATTCCTAGGTCCCAGGGATTAGTATGTAGATACATCGTTTGAGGGTCACCATTCAACCATCTACATTATGTCATTCCATTGATACAAAGTTGTAGGAAATATAAACTAATCTGTGGTGACAGGGCCTGGAAGAGTACAGGATTTGAGGAAGAGATTACCAAGAGATTCCTAGGAAACTTTTGGGAATTATAGATCCATTTTGATTATCTTGATGGAATGATAGTTATGTAAGTGGTTACATAAGTCAAAACTTACCTAGTTGTACACTTTAAATATATACTGTTTATTTCATATTATAGCTTAATAAAGATATGTTTTTAAAGGGTAGAAGATGCATTGCTAAAATTTTGCCCCAGAATTTTACCTGTCTGCTTCAACCTACATTCTGTATTTCAGTCTCTTCATATGATAAATTCTTGACTCATAATTGAATAGTAGAGCTCACATGGCCAGTATTTTTAGATTTCTTCACTTACGGGTTTAATATGGTCATCCACAAATTACTGATACAGTTTGATTTTTCTTAGTAGTGTCGTGAGATTGCAGTTAAATATATCCTGGACTATTCATCTGTTTCTCTAAATTAGTGATTCTTAACCTTTCTGAAGTCATTTTCCCTCTTGAAAATTTGATGAGAGTCATGGACTCTTCACTCATAGCAAAGCATATGTGATTCTAAATGGTTTCATAACTCTCGAAAGCCCATACATTAACCATTCCATCCCTATCATTCATGAATTTTAAGAATCCATAATTTGAATAAACTTA
Organism: Cebus imitator; assembly: GCF_001604975.1. Classification (NCBI taxonomy): domain Eukaryota; kingdom Metazoa; phylum Chordata; class Mammalia; order Primates; family Cebidae; genus Cebus; species Cebus imitator. The sequence goes on from NW_016107869.1 coordinate 761,851, forward strand.
CAAATTTTTTTTTTGTTTTTTTGAGACGGTATTTTGCTCTAGTTGCCCAGGCTGTAGTGCAATGGCACGATCTCAGTTCACTGTAACCTCCACCTCCTGGGTTCAAGTGTTTCTCCTGCCCCAGCCTCCTGAGTAGCTGGGATTACCTCTACTGGTAGCCGGCTCCTACCACCATGCCCGTCTAATTTTTTTTTTTTTTTTTTGTATTTTTAGTAGAGACAGGATTTCACCATGTTGACCAGGTTAGTTTCAAACTCCTGACCTTAGGTGATCCACCCACCTCGGCCTCCCAAAGTGCTGGGATTACAGGAGTAAGCCACTTCTCCTGGCCCATAAACTTACAAATTTTTATTTGTTTGAAAAGGAGTATTTCGAGCCACACTAGTCCAGATGATTTGTTTATGTGTTTACCAAGATCACGAACAATTGAATATTTAAGTATTATTTAACAAGGAAATGATGGCACTTTGCGAGTGCATGTGTGTTTAGCTGATAAAGAAAATGTGTGAAATTGAAAGCTTACTTTCAGTAAACCCTTACATGACTGCAGATGTTAAGCAAGCAACAGAACTTGCCTTCAGGACACTGTTATGAGAGATGCGAAATCTCATCAGGCCCTGCTTCACATATCACATCCTCACGTTCACAGCAGCAAATTCTCGGGGTCTTATGTGACCATGTAATGCTGTCAACAGCTTTACTGCTATATTATGAATGACTTTTTTCTACTCAGGGTGTGAGCAGTTGGTATAGAGCTGCAAAGGTGTTTTTTGTATTGTGTCCGGTTCATAGCTCAGAAATGAGTTGCATCTGCTCTGTGTAGTTGCTATCTTTCTCATTCAATTTCACAACATTTTCCTACAAAAAAGAAAGATTAGCATTAATAATGAATGAAATTTATTTTTGATCAGAGTTCTAGGATTTTTTTTAAGGCCATCTAATATCTGTTATGCAGTGGGTTGCTGAAAGGATCAGCAAATTGGTGACAGAGCAATTGGATGTTATGATGTGAATTAGTGACCTCCCTGCCTCTGTTTTTAGTCCTGAAGCTACAGGAGATAGATCATCCTTGAGGAGAGCCAAGATTTTTTGTGAGGGTAGACCAGTGTTTCTCATTTTTGTTTTTATCCCAACATTTACAAAGAGGTATTACACATTGCTACCATAACAGCAGCTACTCACTAAGATTCTTCAGGGAGCAGAGTATCTCAGAAAGTCTGAGGAGGAGGAGTAGAGTTTCAAAAGTCTTCTCCTCTCCTAGTACCTCTTGGAGTCTTCTTTATTTTCTTGCCCCCAAGCTGCAAAAACACTTGTAAAGATTGACTTGTAGCATTGAGTCTGTAGGAAAATCATGGCAACTGAAAGCAAACATTAAGCTAGGGTTTTGTTTCCTTTGTTGGACTGATGGGGGCACCTCATTCTAAGGATGTCATTGACTCTGAAATTATGATGCCAGAGCTACATTTCTGCTCTGCCCAGCCTTCATTCACTCATACCACCCTAGGCTTCTTAGGAATTTTTATAGCTAAGCCCATGACTCATCCATACATAGGCAGGAAATAAGAGATTTAGAAAATGGCTCTGGCTTCAGACTAGGATTTGTTGGCAGAACAGGGCCAGTTTCGGTTCACTTGGAAGAAGGGCGGCATAATGCTTGGTATAGGTAATTCTACTTAAGAAATGTTGATTAGTGTGAGTGATATGGTTTGGCTGTGTCTCTACCCAAATCTCATCTTCAATTGTAGCACCCATAATTCCTGTATGTTATGGGAGGGACCTTGTGGGAGGTAATTGAATCATGGGGACTGGTCTTTCCCTTGTTGTCTCAGGAGATCTGATGCTTTGTTTGTTTGTTTTGAATCGAAGTCTCGCTCTGTTGCCCAAGCTGGAGTGCAGTGGTACAGTCTTGGCTCATTGCGACCTCTGCCTCCTGGGTTCAGACAATTCTCCTGCCCCAAAGCCTCCTGAGTAGCTGGGATTATAGGCATCCACCACCACCCCTGGCTAACTTTTGTATTTTTAGTAGAGACGGGGTTTTGCCATGTTGGCCAGGCTGGTCTTGAGCTCCTGACCTCAGGTGATCCGCTGACCTCGGCCTCCCAAAGTGCTGGGATTATAGGTGTGAGCCACCATGTCTGGTGGATCTGATGGTTTTATAAAGAGGAGTTTCCCCGCACAAGCTCTCTTGCCTGTTGCCATGTAAGATGTGACTTTGCTGCTCCTTTGTCTTCTGCCATAATTGTGAGGCCTCCCTAGCCATGTAAAACTGTGAGTCCATTAAACTCCTTTCCTTTATAAATTACCCAGTCTCGGGTAATTCTTTATTAGCAGCATGAGAAGAGACTAATACAGTGAATGAGGAATCAAATTACAAAGAATATTTATGATTTATACCTCCTTTCAGAGAGAATTTTCTGAGGCTTATGAAAAAATAAATATATGCTAAATATAAGAGAAAAGGAATGAGAAGTGGGAAAAAGGGAGGAAAGATGAGCTGGATAGTGGAAATTGTTTTATCTCCTATGAGGAAGTAGCTAACCTGTAACTTAAGTCTCTCTTAGGGTAGTTTCCTGGTATAAGTAATAGTGTATTGTTCACCCACTCTTTATATTGAGCAATATTATTTTGAATAGTATGGTCACTATTTACTAATTATGTCATAGTTTTTATTGTTACACATTATTATTTGGCTAATTAAAGTCAAAGGAGGAAGCACTTCATCTATTTTAATTATTACTAATTTGTTATATTTTATTCCAAACGAGCAGGAATTTAAGATATACCTCATGACATACTTTTATTAGATCCCTTTTAAAACAATTTGAATATATCAGTCACTGAAATATTCGAAACAAAAACTGACAGAAATGAAGGGAGAAACAGGCAATTTAACAGTAATAGTTGGAGACTTCAATAACTCTTTTTCTCTCCTTCCTTCCTTCCTTCCTTCCTTCCTTCCTTCCTTCCTTCCTTCCTTCCTTCCTTCCTTCCTCTCGTTCCCTTGTTCCTTCCTTCGTTTCTTCGTTCTCAGAGGGTCTTACTCTGTCGCCTAGGCTGTCAGCTTACTGCAGTATGATCTTCTGGGCCCAAGTGATTCTTCCACCTCAACATCCTGAGTAGCTAGAACTACAGGCAATGCTACCACATCCTGCTAATTTTTTTGTTTTTGCTGGAGATGGGGTTTCACCATGTTGCTCAGGCTGGTCTTGAATTCCTGTGGTCAAGCAGTCCACCTCCCTCAGGCTCCCAAAGTGCTGGGATTATAGGCATGAGCCACCCTGTCTGGCCAACAACTCCAATTTAATGTACAATATAGTACAGTGGAATGTAAGTTCCCTGAATGTAGGAATTTACATCTTGTTTTGTTTGTTTGTTTGAGAAAGAGTCCTGCTCTGTTGCCCTGGCTGGAGTGTAATGGCACAATCTCAGCTCACTGCCACCTTCGCCTCTTGGATTCAAGCAATTCTCCTGCCTCAGTCTCCCAAGTAGCTGGGATTACAGGTGCCTGCCACCATGCCTGGCTAATTTTTTGTATTTTTAGTAGAGATGAGGTTTTACTATGTTGGCTAGGCTGGTCTCAAACTCCTGACCCCAGATGAGTCACCTCCTGGGCCTCCCAAAGAGCTGGGATTACAGGCATGAGACACTGCACTTGGCCTTTTTTTTTTTTTTTTTTTTTTTTTTTTTTTTTTAATTGTTATATCCCTAGTGTCTAGAATGACATCTAGCACATAGCAGACATGCAATAAACGTCAGTTTAGTAAGTGAATTATACTACACAAGTGACATCTAAGAGGTTATCTACTGAAAGTATCCTTCTGGTGATCAGGAAAGGCTTTATGGAAGAGATAGCATTTTGGCATGACATGGAGATGTTACTGTATTCCAGAAAAAGGGAAAGGTATGAATCAGGAAAGCAGAGGGAAGAAACGTCATTGAGTTGCCTTTCAATTTATGCCCTTACTTTCAATATTTTTTTTTTTCTGGGGATAATAAACAGTGTCACCAGGCCGGGTTGCAGAACCCCTGGTAGTGGGTCCTTTCCAAAGGCACTGGCATTAGCGGCTGATTTATGCTGGCTCTTCCAACATGTTTTTAACTCTCTAAGCAGCAGTCTGACTTTCTTTTGTGTTCCTTTTCAACCTTGTCTTTTCTTTTCTAAAGTCATTTTCAAAGGAAGACAGAAGACCTTGTATAAGAGGAGGCTAAATCCTTTTTTCTTTCAGTGTGACTTCTTGGTTCTTTGAAAAGTAGGTGGAGGCCCCCTTGCTGGCTGCCTCTCCCTCTCTCTGCTTCCTGGACACCTCACTCTTGCCAATGCTCCCAGGAGGGTGGGGTTGGGACTCTCAGCCACTGCAGTTTCCCTGCTGCGGGGCTGCTCTGATTTCTGACTTCCTACTTTGCTCTCCCTGCCCCTTGCCCTGCTGCCTGAACTCCCTTCAAGCACAGAGAGGATCCAGAGGCTGGGGCTCTGCAAAAAGTAAAGAAGTCCTGGAGCACTGGAGCAAAGACAGCAAAGGGCTCACAGTCACCTTTAGTTCCCCATCCTTCTCCCTCGTCCATGTTTTTTCCTCTCAATGCCACCAGATATTTCCTTCATGTAGTGTTGATTTATTTACCTTCCATCCTCATTCAACACATTTATTGACTGTTTACACTGTGCTAGGTGCTCAGAATATAAAGACAGTAATCTCTGCTTTCAAGGAGCAGAAATATCTGAACAGAATCTAGGTATGGAATAACTAGTCATTACAATGGCTCCTCTCATTTAGAAGTCATCTATACCCCTGGCTAGCTTGAATATGTTCACTAATTCAGTTGCTGGTTTGTCGTAGTTAACTGATATAGTCTACTAGAAAAATTGAACCATTGCAAATGTAGGTGTAGTATTTTTTTAAAAAATCAATACCATCGTGAAATGAATATTGATAAAAACGCTGATCCTTGTAATAATAGTAAGAATTAAAAGACACAGAATTTCTGTTGGTTCAAAATATGGACTCTAGCCAAAGTATATGGTCCAAATTTTGGTTTATCCGTTTACTTACTACCTATGTGGTATTGAGCAAATCATTTAACTCTGAGCCTCAGTTTCTTTATATGAGAAATGGGAACAATGATGTTAGCTGTCTGTTGGCATTGTAGGGGTTGTTTGATATTAAATGAGTTTGCGCAAAATACTTAGAACAGTGGCTGCTACACACCAAGTGCCGTATGTGTTAGTTACTCCTGGAGTATTTCTACTTTTTAGCTCTTAACCACAGAACATCTGAGAGTTAAATTCCGGTTTGAAGAAGGAAAACATTTCTTTTCTTTAGAAACTGTCCTGTGTTTTAGGCCTTAGCTTTCATCCACCATTTCATGCTATTTATAAGCGAAGGATCCAGAGATCCTATGTATATCATCAAGCATAATTTGCAATCAATATCGTCACTTGCACAACAGAGCCGCTGACACGGTGTCCCATTAATACTAAGTTCCATTAACACTGTGTCCCACCATGCTGCCTGGTGATTTTAATGAACACCCAGGGCGGCTCTGCCTTACTGAAACTTGTCTTGCTGCCTTTCAGAACAATATACGTGTAGGAAATTACTAGATTTCTCCTACTTCTGAAAAATAACCTGAGTTCAAATAATAGTAGAATAATGATGCTGCCTTAGAACTGAAAAAGAGAAGAGCAAACAAAGTTTAAGAATAGCTATAACTTGCAAGTGATTGATAATGTATAGTAGAGCCCAGATGCACTAAAGATATCTATTGCTTTCATTTTCCAAGATAACTAACAGTTTGTCCAAAAGGTATTGTTAAGTAGGTTTGTTGCTTTGGGAAAGTAAGTGTATGTATATAATTCAGAATGATATATTTTTATAAAATCAGGAGTCTTTCTTTCAGCTGAGTATTTTCTCTGACATTGTCTCTGCAGTTTCTCTTCTTCTGGTGGCTCCTACCATGTTCATCTGCCTTCTAGGGAACTTGTCTGAAGCTTCCTGAGCCTGGCTAAATAATGAGGGTTGGGGCCTGAGCTAGGTTTCTTAGCTGGAGAGAATGACAATGAACGTAGCACAAAGGGTCGAAGCCAAGGAAACCTCCACCTGTCTGGTATGACTGGTAAAGAAAGGATTGTGTCCCTTAAGATAAAGGCAAGTTAAAAGTAAACTGAAGGGGAGTAAAAAGAAAGGGCAATGAAAGGAGGAGGATGTAAGATAATTTCCATATCTCGGAGTGGGGTATTTAAGCCTCCTGTTTTCTAGTCACTGATACTGTAATAGTCGGCTTTCAAGGAACAAGATTGTGGTACAGTATATATTACCCTCCTTCCAGATAACCCGCATAATAATCTATTATATTATCCTAGACGTTTTACAGTGCTGGAAAGTAAGTAATGGCTATGGAGTTAAAAATAGCAAGGCTGGGTGCAGTGGCTCACATCTGTAATCATCCTAGCATTTTGGAAGGCCCAGATAGGAGGATCACTTAAGTCCAGGAATGTGAGGTCAACCTGGGGGACGTGATGAGACCTCATTTAAAAAAAAAAAAAAGGAAATTAGTCAGACATGGTGGTATGTACTTGTGGTCCCAGCTACTGAGGCAGCTAAGGCAGGAGGATTGCTTGAGCCCAGGAGGTTGAGGCTGCAGTGAGCCGTGATTGCACCACTGCATTCCAGCAACAGAGTGAGACTCTGTCTCAATGAATAAAGGCATGTATATTTAAAAAAAATACAATATGAAGTTCTGTTGACTATAATTACTATAGTGATTATATATGTATACATATATAAATTTTTAGACTTTTTTTCAAGTTTGACAGGGAAGACAGCATTCAAGTAACATTCTTATATCTAGTTTCCTTCATTCGAAATTCTTATCTGAGTTTAACCTAGATGAAACACAAGGCTTTTAGTGCAAATTGAAGATGTAGTTTTAATTTTAGATGTTGAGATAAGATGTCAAAACATCTTACTCAAGCTGGCTGATCCATATAGTTGTTTTTGCAATGCACACTAAATCTCAGGCAACGGAATTTCATATTTTTATCCCTGAAAATTTTTGGCATTATGCCATTGTTCTTAGCATAACATTATTAATGCTACATTTTAGTTTGTTGTCTGAGGATTCCTAGGTAGTTGAATGCATCAGATCTAAGAAAATAATTATTGAGATATTTCGAGGAACTACTTTAGTAGAAGTGGAGAATGCTGTGGAATTGCTTAAGAGTCTTTGGTGCTTGATAGAGGCTATACAAAGGGCAACACAAGTGTGTCAGTCACTAGCGTCAAAAAGTTTTTTTTAAGTCATTCAATTCTGTGGTCTTAATATAGTCATCGAGTTGTGCAACTGTCACCAATATTCAACACAAGAACATTTTTATTACCCCCAAAAGAAACGCTTTACCTATTAGCAGTCACACCCCATTTACTGCCAGTCTCCTCAGCCCTAAGCAACCACCAGTCTCTACAGATTTGCCTGTTTTGGACATTTAATGTTCATCGACTCATGTAGTGGCCGTTTTTTCTCTTGTGGTGAAAAACATAAAATTTACTCTCTTAACCATTTGCAAGTGTACTTTTTAGTCGTGTTAAGGACATTCACATTGTTGTGAAACAAATCTTCAGATCTTTTTCATTTTGCAAATCAAAAACTCTATGCCTATTGAAAAACAGTTCCCTCTTTCCTCCTCTCCCTTGCCCCTGGTAACCACCATTCTACTTGCTGTATCTATGATTTTGACTACTTTAGATACCTCGTTTAAATGAAACTATACAGTATTTGTCTTTTTGTGACTGACTTATTCCACTCAGCATAACATTTCAAAGTTCATCTGCTGTACTGGCCTGAACATAGAAAGTCAACACCAAGACGAAAGTATGCCAAATTGCAGGGTCTTTATTGCCGGCAGCCGTGGAGGACTCTCGTCTCTCCAACCCGTGGCCCCAAAAGGAGGCTGTCAAGACCTTTTTTACCTGTAAAACCACCTCAGGAGTGAGGGTGAGTGGCAGGGGTGGGGGTGAGGGGCTTCAGATGTTCTGAGCGCTAGTGGATTCTGTAAATCACCTCCTGGGTGGAGATGAGGGTGAGGGGCTCCGGACATTCCAGTGGATTCCTGGGCGAAGATGAGGGTGAGGGGCTCCAGACATTCTGAGGGCCAGGGGACTTTGGACATTCTGATTGTTAATTAAGTGGTTCACAAAAGTCAAGATTAGCATTTGTTTACACATTGTCTGGGTAGGGTGGAAATTACAGTCCCTAATTACTTACTCCAAGTCGCAGAGGCCAAGATGGCATGGGTTTGGACTGGCTGCCTGTCACATTTGGGTTACAGATGTGTATGTAACCCATACACTTATGATGGGTTATCATGCAACTTATGATAAAAACAGTTTCAATAGAAAGCCAAGGCATGGTTGAGGTATGCAGTTTTACGGGGCTTTTACCATGTCACACATCTATGTTGTATCATGTGATAGGCTACTCTTCCTTTTTAAAGCGGAAGAATGTTTCATTGTATGTACATACCACATTTGTTTGTCTGTTCGTCTGGTAATGGACATTTGGTTTGCTTCCATGTCTTGATTATTGTGACTGTTGCTGCTATGAACATGGTGTAAAAATGTCTCTTTAAGGCTTTGGCTTTCATTCCTTTGTCTGTATACCCAAAGATGGCATTGCTGAGTCGTATGGTAATTCTAGTCTTAATTTTTGGGGGAACCTCCTTCTTGTATTCCATAGAGACAGCACCAGTTTACAGTGCCACCAACAGGGCACCGGGGTTCCCATTCTCCACGTCTTTGATGACACTTATTATTTTTGCGTTTTGTTTTGTTTGATAGGCGTGATCCTAATGAGGGAGTGGAGATGATATTTCACTGTGGTTTTGATTTGCATCCCTCTGATGATTAGTGATGTTAAAATCTTTTCATAAGCTTGTTGGCCATTTGTATAGCATCTTTGCAGAAATATCTGTTCAGGTCCTTTGCCCATTTTTAGATGGGTAATTTGTTGTTGTTGTTGTTGCATTATAAGAGGTTTTTGAATATTCTTTATATTAGCCTCTTATCAAATATATGACTTGCAAATATTTTCTCCCATTCCATTGATTACCTTTCATTCTGTTGACTGTGTCCTTTGATGCAAAACAGTTTTTTTGCAGTAGTTTTATTTGTCTGTTTTTGCTTTTATTGTCTGTGCTTTCATTTCATATCCAAGAAATCATTCCAAAAACTTTTACATATGCATATACGTAGTCAACTTATGATAAAAACAGGATTCAATAATTCAAAGATTATTTCAGGGGTCATTTATATTTGCATTTAAAATGTAATTTGTGTGTGTGTGTGTGTATGTGTGTGTGTGTGTGTGTGTATAATTTTTTTTTTTCCTTTTGAGATGGAGTCTTACTCTGATGCCCAGCCTGGAATGCAATGACACGATCTTGGCTCACTGCAATCTCTGCCTCCTGGGTTCAAGCAGTTTTTGTGCCTCAGCCTCCTGGGTAGCTGTGGTTACAGGTGTGCACTACAATGCCTGGCTCATTTTTTGTGTTTTTGGAATTTTGCCAGGCTGTCCAAACTGGTGTCAAACTCCTGGCCTCAAGTGATCTGCCTGCCTTGGCCTCCCAAAGTGTTGGAATTGCAGGCATGAGCTACCAGACCTGGCCTATTTGTACTTGTATTTGATTATGGATATGCCTACTTTTCTGAAAACTAACTGCCAGCAAAATAATGAAGTTTTTCTGTGAATGTATGACTTGAGAAGCTGGAAATACATCCAGTTTTCCTGACTTGACCCTTAGGTCAAGACCTTCTTGATATGAGGGAACTTTTTACATGTCTGCCTTTCAAAGAATTTTCCTGGTAAGATGAAGGCTGTATGAGGAGGTAAAGCAGAATTGGTTTGTTTTTTTTTTTTTTTAATATATATATAAGCAATCTACTTAATATTTAATCAAGATATGCCACAGATATACCAAATTTGAATAAAATATATGCATAATTAAGATTTTACTCTATAATATTGTGTAAGTTACAGGGAATCATGCCACTCCACTGTAAAATGAATGATTTTTTTCCACTCGTAGGCAAGGGGCATATATGGGAGTTTGTATGTGGGAGGAGTTAGTTGGGAGTGATGCCTGTGAACATAACCTGCTTGCACTCAAAGCCTCCTCTTCTCCTCCTTCTGTGTTCCTTTTTATGTTGAATGGCTTCCTGTTCACCCACTGACTAAAACAGAAACTTCCACACCCTCCTTCCGTTTTCATCTCCCTCACACCTCCCATCCAGGCAGTCACCCAATTCTTTCAGTCTTACCTCTGAAAAGTAAGGCTGTTTCTTTCTCTCCTTATTGCTGCTTTTCTTGTGCAAGACTTCATGTTCTGCCTGAAAGGCTGTAGAGCCTCTTCATTGGCCGGCTGGCCTGCCTTGACTTGCCTCCCTCAGTCAGAAGGCATATTTATAAAATATGATTTGCTCATGTTCACCTCTTACTTAAAACCCTTAAGTGGTTCTCAATTGCTCTTAGGACTAATTCTGAACTTATCATGGATCATAAGGTCTTTTCGAAGTCTCACACATGTTTGCCACAGCAGCCTCATCTGTCCTTATGCACTTTTCCCTTATATAACTTTATCTGAAGGTCTTCTGATGCTCTCTCTCCTTGTCTGTATCTCCCAGGGGTGGGGTTTGTGAATTTAGGAATCACGCGAATCTAGCTCACTGCTATAGTTCTCGTACCTAGCACAATGTACGATACATGAGGTATGCAGTACAAATGTGTTGAATGAGTGAAAGCTGTGGTGCACATAAGCTACATGGAAGGCCTTCCTCTTCTTAATTGCAAATATCCTTACCATAATTTAGGATGTTCATTATTTTCTACCTCTCAAGGAAGCTTGAACAAGTTCTGAATAAATAAGATACAGTGAGCCCTATAAGCTTCCATTTCCTCATCAGCAAGATAGGGGCTAAAGCCTTTACAAATACATCTGTAAGCTAATGTGATTGGACCCTTTCATCTCTGAAATGTCTGTTCTGAGATCCTAGAAACATGTATCCACCCTAACTTAGCTAAAACTCCGGAATATCTAGCACATATGTAATATATAAATAGTCACTCTAAATCTGTATTTATTGGCCTTATAAAACATTAATCTCTGATAAGGTTCATTAAAATTTTTTTAAGTCAGGAGTGTGTCTTTATCAACTATGTTTCATTTTCCCCTATGTTAATATCATATATAAATATTACTATATGTGAACTATTTCATTGTAAATGGAAAAAGTATAAACATAGAGGAAATGAATGCATTCATGTTTATTTACCTAGGTGAAATTTGTATTTGTTTTTATTTTATTGGCTGCATTATTATGAAATACTGTTCCCACTGTAGTGAGGCATTTCTGAAAGTAATTGCAACATTGTTTGAGGTACTCAAGCTCCTTAAAGGAAGAGCAACAATATAAATTCAAAATAATAATGGAAATAATTGCATTGTCACTCTGAAAACTCATGCTTGGACATCTCATCCGAAATGGTGCATATGAAAATTAGCTAGATTAAATTTTACCCGAAATAGCTATAGGAATTTCTTTTATTTGTGTACCTTTGATCTGCATTACATTTCAGCTCCTCAACTAATAGAATTCTCTCTCCCTGTACCTCTTTTCCCACTCTAACTCAATAAATATCTTGTTACTCAACATAGACAGGGGGCTGACAATGGACGTACTTACCTTCTCTTGCCTTCCCACACATGAGTAGAAATGGTTCTGGAAAAGTGAGCTCCAGCCATGTGCCTCCCGGCTGTGACGTCCCAGAGAAAAATGCAGGATGGCAGGAAATGGCAATGTCACAAGAATTTTGTGCTCTCTCTCCTATCAGAGCCATAGTGATTCTTAGCTTATGGCATACCCTTCCCCACCCGAGGCACATTTTCTTCCTGGCGAGAATTGATTCATAGCCTATCAAAATCACACAAGTAAATGAGTAATTTATTGTCTTTTCATTTGTTTATTCACCCCTGTAGAAAAGACAGTCACTGACGCTCTTGTCAGTTGTTGCTGTCTTCAGTACATCATGGTTTCAGAATTCAGTTCTTGACCAGTAGCAAAGCTGCAAACTATCACATCATATCAAAGTGATGTCATGGCTAGGAGCATAATTACTCAGCGAGAGGACATGATCCTGGTCCAGAAAAGAAGGCCTCAGTCTCTCCATTTATTGCCTCCTTCTCCTTAGACTTCATTTCAGAGTGATGACGTAGTAAGGGGACTGTTTTCTTCAGAAAATTGTTCAAATGTACTGCATTCCTGAAGGAAAATGTTCCTTGTGCATGCATTTTTGTGTACTTTTTTCTTTAATGATAACACAGATACCTGTCCATTTTGGGTGCATGTGACTTTAGAAGGATAAGAGCAGTATTTCTCTAGGTATACAGTCTGACCAACACTTAGTTATAAGTGTTACTGAATCACATATTAATGAATACTGTTCTCAGGAAATGGCAGTTTGTCTAAAATTTAGTCTTGATAATTCATCATGATTAATCTAGCACTCAATTATCTCTTTCCACTGGCAACTAGAACCATATATTTGAAAATTTAGTGGGTATTTCTTTTTCCTTCCACAATCACTGCCTTTTTTCACATCTCTACCCATTCACCATTGCCACTCACTTTGACAGCCCTTTGCTAAGTATTACCCTCATCTGCGGATCCCTGGAGTGCTGGAGTGCTCTCTTGGCTTCCACACTGATACTACAGCTGACTCATCTCATGATGAGTCACTGGCACTTTCAACACCCAGGTCTAAATCTTGTCTTTTTTTTTTTTTTGCCCACCTCTGATGGCCTCATCATCCAGTAAACTTTGAGGCTATACCTTCACCTTGCCTTCAGTTGAAACTTTGCCACGTTGTGGTCTTGGGATCATGAATGTCCTTTCTCTGGCCAAAACGTAGTCTATGATTGTAACTCTATGCTTCCTTTATGCTCTCTGAATTTACCTTTCACACCAGAATGAGCTTCAGTTATCTGATTTCTTCCAATGTACCTGGATGGAGGACCTAGCTTGTTCTTTGACCTTCAGAATCTCATCAAATGTACACAAACCTGTTTCTTTCTGTGTAAAATAGTTGTATGACCTGGATCTATACACTCCCTGTAGCTCAAAAATTTCATAAACTATGGTCAGTAGTAAGAGACTTTTTTTGAGATAAACATGCTAATGAGTCAAATTATAAAATCTCCATAGTTTTAATAGAAACTATCCATTTTGGCTGCTTATACCTTTTAGGATGTGCTGCTTGATTACTTTTCTTTATGTAGTCTGAAGGCATCCAAATGAATATACTAATATGTGAATGAAGAAAACCATTAAAATGATTAAACATGATGTTAAAATCTATCTTTCTGTAAATAATTATTAAACTCAAATTTCGGTTACATTACTAAAGACATAAAACTCTGTGACTTCTCTAAAACCTCTTATTTGGTTTGTTAATGTTTGTTAATGAAAATATTTATATTTTAAATAGCAAGTCTTTGAAAATATGTATTAGAAATGAGATATAACTAGGAAAATAAGCAGAACGATATGCCAAGTAGTCTACAAAATGTTACCTGCTCTAGGTTTCTCTTCCTTCTTTACTTTGCCTGTAAAATCTGTGGGAAATGCTTGGAATATTCATCTAAGGAACTTGCAGATATGCTGATATTGTTGTAACCGTAACTGTTCAATTAGGACTCAATTGTAAATCAGCCGATGGCTTGGCTGTTTAAGTAGCAGGGACACTGACATGGAGAGTTTCTTCTTAATTTCCTTGTAAATGAGGGCATACATTTAAAAATAAAAATGTTGCCTTGAAGCAGCGTTACAGAACACAAATAAGGTTCAGAGCATTTGTTTAATTTCTCTTCTTGCACTGTTCTCAAAACCACACCATTTATTCTTCAGCTTCTGCTCAGAGAACTCTAAATCCATTTTCCAGAGTAGAATATGAAAATAAGCGAGAGTGGCTTTGTGAGCCTTTAGACTGTGCTTATGGTATTGTCAAATATTAACATTCTCTTTTTATTCGTTTTGTTGAAGACAGACTAAAAATACAAACAAAAAAAAAAAGATTAAAGCCATATATAACATGTAAATTTTCAATATGTCAAAATTTAAAATGTTCTCATATTAACATCTTAAAATGGGAACATTTCAGCTACAGGATGTTCTTGAATACCTGTGCTTTGTGCTATGGGTCATCATTATTGGCATTTTTTAGGTGCCTGTTACGTATGAGGGGCTATGTTAGGTGACCTGAGCAACACAATTTCTGCCTTTACAGAATCTACAGTCTTAGGGAAACTGTTAAGATCAAAGCTAAAATGAAAAATACACTCAGAAAAAAATGCATATATGTCCTGAATTAAATCTACAATTCATTTGACTTGCTAATGTAGTGTTCAGTGAAATCATTGTATTTCTAGCTTTTACGAAATAATGACATTTTGGCTTACCTGAAGAAATGTTTTGCAACAGTGAAGTTAAATATGGGCAAAATCTTTTTTTCTAGAACAATCTGATAAGGCCAGATAACCAAGTTTTAAAATCTCTTTTAGAGAAGAGATAATATAGCATATTCTTATGGCAGCACATAGTAGGTCAATAATAAATGCATATTGATTAAATTAACAGAACAGCCCCCAAAATTGTAAAATGTAAAATGATATTGAAGCAAATACTGAATGTGACCTGTGGACCATATATGACACAAAATTTAAATATGAAAGCAACCCATGTAAGTTAGTCTGGGATTGTCTTCATGAATAACTGACACTGAGATGACTTAAAGTGCACGAAATCAGTGCGCATTTCTGCTTTTGTTTGTTTATTTCCTCTTCAGTTTCTGGACATCTGTAATTCATTCTTTATAACTCAAGACTAGCCAGTATCGTATCTTGCCATTGTAACTTGGCTGAACCTTCTCACACAATTACTTCCCCCTCACTACTCTTACAACAAATAGTTTTGAGTGTTGACTATGGGCCACATACTATTCTAGGCACTGAAGATACAGCAGTGCATCCATTTAACTAAGGTTCCTGTCAGCCTGAAAGCTACAGTTGTTGGTTTGTTTTGTTTTTTTTTAAATGGGGAGAAGGTAGGAGAGGAGCCAGAAGAATAAACAATAGCAGCAATATTTGTGTGTGTGTGTGTGTGTGTGTGTGTGTGTGTGTATGTCCTTATATGTAAGCATCATGGAGAAAGGTAAGGTTTAAGAAGGATAGGAGGTGGCTAGGAACCTAGGAGCAGTTTCTTTTATATAATTGTCAGGGAACATTTTTCTAATATAACATTTGGCCCAAGACTTGAAGGAAATGAGGGCGGGAGCCATGAAGATATCTGGGGAAAGAGCAGTCTTAAGCAGAGCCATTTTAGTACAGAGTCCCTGAGGCAGTAGCATTCTTGGCATGCTCAAAGAATAGCAAAGCAGTCAGTGTGCTCAAAAGTAGAGCAGTTAAGGTAGATGGAAGGACTTTATCTCTGAGAAGTACTGGTGGAGTCATAGTGTGTAGGGTCTTGTAGCCCTTGGTGGATGTGAGCAGAAACAATCTGGCATGACAGAAGGCTCACAATGGCATCAGGTTGAGAATAGAGGAAAAAAGTAGGAAAAAGCATTTGGAGGCTATCTTGGGGAGGGGCAAGAGAAGAAATAGGAAAAAAGCATTTGGAAGCTATTGCAGTAGTCCAGAAGTTACATGGTTATGGCTCAGAGCAGTGGTAATGGAAATGGTGAGAAGTAGTTGGATTCTAGATGTATTTTGAAGGAAGAGCTAACAAGACTTGCTGGCAAAGTAAGAGATAAAGAGAGGAGTCAATAATGTTTTAATTTTTTTTAACCTGGAAGGATGAAGGTCCTAGTAACTGTAGTTGGGAAGACTTAGAAGACTGAGAAAAGGTGGAAAGTGGCTAATCAGGCTTTTGGTTTGGGATATATTACGTTTTAGATGCTTATGGCACAGCCAAGTGGAGGTAACAAGTAGCCAGTAGGATGTCAGTTTGAAATTAAGAGAAGTTTGGAATGAATACACACATACACACACACACACACAAGCATATATATAAGTATATATGCACAGTCACATATACATGCCTATGTGTATACATACATACATGTCCCTATGTGTACATACATACATACATATCAATGGTATTCAGACACATGAGAATGGAAGAGATTTACTAGGGAGTGAGTGTACATGAAAAGAAGTATGAGGTCTGAGCCCTGGGGAATATCAACATTTAGATGTTTGGGAGAGGAGGAAAAATCATCAAAGGAGACTGAGAAGGTACAGCTGATGAAGAAGAGAGTTAAGAAAGTTTTGTATTTCCGAAGTCCCGTTACATGCACATGTCAAGGAGAGAGTGATCAGCTGTGTCAAATGGTGCTGACCCTAGGAATTCTGATGGAATGGTAGAGACAAAAACCAAAGTGGAGTGGTAATATGGTTTGGCTCTGTGTCCCACCCAAATCTCATCTCAAATTGTAATCCCCGTGTGTCCAGGGAGGGAGATGATTAGTCCATGGAGGTTGTTTCCACCATGATGTTTTTATGATAATGAGTGAGTGCGCACAAGTTCTGATGGTTTTATAAGGTTTTGGAAGTTAATCCTTTGCTCTTCTCCCTCCTGCCACCATGTGAAGAAGGTGCATGCTTCCCTTTCTGCCATGACTGTAAACTTCCTGAGGCCTCCCCAGCCATGCAGAATTGTAAGTCAATTAAAAGTCTTTCCTTGATAAGTTACCCAGTGTTAGGGCAGTTCTTTATAGCAGTGTGAAAACTGACTAATAGAAGGGCGTTCAAGAGAAAGGAGGAGGAGGGAAAGTGGGGAAGTCAGAAATATGACAGAGATACTCTCAAGAGAGCATATTTGTGTGCTGATATATCCAGCAGATTTATGAATGTATATGAATGGTTCAGTGGAGGGAAATGCATTGATGAAGCCAGTGCTGGAAAGGGAATTCCTAGAGTGATTTCCTTGGTTAGGAAAAAGGAATGGGACCTCCAAGTGATACGTGATTAAAATGGAATTTTAGAAAGAGAGAGAAAAGTAGAGGCAAAAGGTAAGAGCCTGTTAGCAATGGTTCACAGGAGGCAGGAGTTGAAACAATAAGATGCTGAGATCCTAGAAGCAACTGGCAAGAGCAGCTTGATGTCAGCAAGGACTTTGGAATTTGGGACATTAGATAAAATTGTTCCTCTTGAAAGAAACAAGAAAGCAGGGAAATATGCTTTTCCTAGTTTTGTGTTTATCAGAAGATGTGAGCTTAATGTCTCAGTGAATGAATGTTAAATAGCTATTATGGGAAAATGGCTTTGCTTCAAGGGATTAAATTAGTTGTTTCCTAGAATCACTTTTAGTATTAAAAGTCTATGAAAAAAACTCCAATAATGCATTATAAAACACAGAGACCAAATATGGTATAAATGTCATCCTTGTCCTTCTCCTATATCCTTGCCAGTCAGTGCACATCAATCACGTACGCTTTTTCACATTCAGTCAAGAGTTGTTCTCAGAATCTTTTTTGAGTCCGTCAGCCACTATCTTTGGATTGGCTTTGGCATTTAAGATCGTATCCATGTATCATCACTAATATGTATTTATAAGATGACAGTGACAAGGAAGTCTTTCCTAACTGCATGGCAGGCATAAGCATAATTTACCTTAAAATGTGAAAATGGCTTCTAGGCTCAGACTCAGATGAGCCCCTTGAGAACTGGCAGGAGGGTAGGTCTGTGTGGAGGGACTAGGGTAGCTAGTTACTCTTGACCAAGGGGTCCATGGTTTAAAAAATAACACTGGCCTTTCTGAAATTAGTTTCTGTTCTTTGCCTCGTATTCCTTTGTTCACCAAACAGTGTTCCAGCCACTAATTCTGTTTCCATACATTCTGAAGCCAGAAAGAATGAATGATTGATTGTGGAAACAGTCTTCAGCATTTAGTCTGAATTCAAGACCCATTTAGAATGGAAGACCCTCTTTTCAAATCATAAACTTACATTCTTTACTCTCTCCTCAATGGGTAATTGTCATCCAGATTAAACCCTCATAAAAGGAATCAAATTCTTTCAATAACTGTTAAATTATAGGAGACCAGACTTCCCTGAAATAGAAACTAATCTGGTCATTTATGATTGTGACACCTTTACAGGAACATGGTGAGTGACAAACTATTTAGATTAATTATCTGCTTAATTGAGGCAGATGCATATTCTGATTGCATGGGATCAACAGATGTTGGGCTAGTTGTTAAGTAGATTGGTGATATATATGCCAGATTTAAGTAGTTTTCCAAATTGGTATCATTCCAAGGTACACTTGTGTTTGTTCTCTGTAATTAATCTGGTTCTTAAGTTTAGATATAGGTCAACACAAACTCCTTAATAATTTCCAAGAACGACTTTATGTAACAATAGAAGATGTGTGACTGCTAATAATAAACACTGTATATGGTTTTCTTCTCTTTTCTTCTCCTATAGGAAACATAGCCTAAGTGTGAAACAATTCTCACTGGGTGTGTGTCAGCCAGCCATTCTGGGTGGACCAATTTGCAGAGCTGCAATAAGGCAGGGGGGAATCTTAATGGAACCACCATCTTGGAAAGCAACAGAGTAAATCTCTGAAGTGATGGCCTCCCAAATAGGAATATAGGCACAAGCTCTTTGAATCTGGAACAGTAAATTCACATACTCCAATCCTTCTGATGATAAAAGTGGCTGCCTTTTGGGTGGGCTCCTGAGTAGCTCATAACTTAGTAGCTATACCATATATTGGATCTTATAGCAACCTGCAACAGTTTGAATTAGATTTAGCTGCATTTATTTAATAGCTTTGATGTGATAAGTGAGAGTAGTTCTGTTTTCCTTTGTACATCTATCCCGAGATTTCAAAATCTACATTTTATTTGTATTCCCAAATGCTGAGTTATTTTATTTAGTGGATTTATTTCTATATTTAAATAAATAAACCATCCATATAGCATTCAGTAACAGAAAAACTATGCCCAGATAAGATGAGCCACTGAATATACAACCAGATGCAGATGCTTCATATAGAAACTGGACAGCTTTGCATTCCTCAAAAGGGTGACTGAAGACAGTATTTTATTCAGCTGTGGTCAAGGTTTTTGGGCCACGGTATTGCTTTAATTCTGGGAATAATGATGAGTTTCTCAGAAGATCTATTTTGTAAGGAGGTGGGAATTAAAACTTGGAACCATAGTAATCACTGACTGACATTTTTCAAGTATTTACTCAGTGATAGGCACTGACCTAGGTGCTTTATGAGAATGCAACCGGCTATGTATGTTGGCTTATACCTTTAATCCCACCACTTTGGGATGCCAAGGTAGGAGGATCATTTGAGTCCAGGAGTTCCAGACCAGCCTGGGCAACACAGCAAAACCCTTTTTCTACAAAAATATAAAAAAATAAAAATTCACCAGGCATGATGGTGCATGCCTGTTGTCCTAGCTACTCAGGGGGCTGAAGTGGGAGGATCACTTGAGCCCAGGAGTTCAAGGCTGCAGTGAGCTATGATTGTGCCACTGCACCCCAAAAGGTGATTAAATAATTTTCATGGCAACCCTATGAAGTTAGGATATTATTTTCTCTTTTACAGTTTATGTGACATGTACAAGATCACTAAGATAATGCATGGTGAAACCAGGCATTCAAATCTAGGCAGTGTGCCTCTAGTCTCCACTGAGCTATATTGGGGTACATCATGCTTTTGTTTCTTGCCCTTTCATTCAGAGAGTCCATGATCTTTGGCAATGATACATTGCTTTCTTTATAAAACATCAGTATGTACTAGGTGAGAATATACAATGTGGTATATCTGTCTGTTAAATAACTACTTTAAAAAATTGTTTTAAGTGAAATGTCCTATGATAAAATTAGATGTAAATTTAAAGGGTGGAGAAAGAACACTGAATTTGGAATTAGAGGCATTAATTCAGCCAGGTACAACATCTCCTACCTGTAATTCCAGCACTTTGGAAGGCTGAGACAGGAGGTTTACTTGAGCCCAAGAGTTCTAGAGCAGCCTGGGCAGCACAGTGGAACCTCATCTCTACAATAGCTTTAAAAATTAATGGGTGTGATGACACACAACTGTAATCCCAGCTACTCAGAAGGCTGAGGTGGGAAGGTCATGTTGAGCCAAGGAGATCGAGGTTGCAGCTAGCTGTGATCATTCCACTGTACTCCAGCCTGTGCAACAGAGTGAAATGCTATCTTAAAAAAACAAAAATCGATCTGGAATTTATAAAATTAAGAACACTAAGATTTTAATGGCAATTAGAATTTTTATTTGTGTAGTATTTTGTAGTTTAGGTAATCAAAAGATTTTTGTAAGATCCCTGCCTTTATATAGCAGGGATATTTTAATGTTATTTTGATTACATAAATGAATATGTAAATAAGTCATAAGTAGGTAGCTTTATAATTTATATACTATTTTATAAGAAGTACATTATTTGAACGTTATATAGCACAAATCTCTACAATTGAGAGGATATGGATTAATATTATCTCCAATTATAGTTAAGAAAAATCAGGCCAAGCAAATTATCAGTAATTGAAAGTTTTGGAGCAAGACCAAACCCAAGTTATTTGATTAAGTGAACAATGAACTCAGTGCTAACATAAATGAAGAATAGTAGCAATAATAACAATAATGACATGCTCACAGGATAGTCCTCCCAAAGGGTATTTATGGCTTGAGGGTTCCAGTCACAGTATCTGTGTCAACAAGAGGATATACTGGATTTTTAGAGAACATATGAAAAGAGGCATTACCTGGCATCATTACCATGGTCCCAGGATGTACAGTCTGAGAACTTCGTTTTACTCACCTTTCCCAAGGTATTCAGTCTCATGGACACTGGCTTATCCTCATCAGACTCACAAGAGCCAATTAAGGCTAAATAGAGTGCAATTCCAAAATAAATCTTGCTTTTGAGTGACCTAAATGCTTAAGACTATTCATCAGGATAATTTCCAGAGTCAGGATGCAGTGGAAACTGACTTAGTATCTGGAACATGTGTGGTAAACCAGTGATCAGAGTGGTGGAAACATTTCAAATAAGTCAGTAAATTTTCCATTTTAGAAATGATCCCTTGATTAAGGGTATAACAATTGAAAGCAAAACTACTCTAGTCTGTTCATATCACATCCGATACACTCCTTCCCATTACAGCCTCTGACGGGGCTTCAAGAGTTCAAAGCTTAAGATTTGAAGCACTCAACTAAGCTCTAGAGAATTCTGAAGAATCTCTGCATTAAAACAGACAGATCTTTAGTGAAAGGTGGCAGGTAGCCAAACTCCTCCAAATTCCTCAACTGTTTCCTTGAGGAATTCATTGGCTAAAACTCTGGCAGACTTGGTCGGTCTGATTCTTTTCTTCAGTCTTCATCCTGACTTCCTCATCAGTTAACACATTCCTTCCCCTGGGATCTTTACACCTTTGATGAGTTAATAGCCAGGCTTTTTCCTCTGGGCCTGAGAGGCTTTCTGTTACCTCAGGGTAATTTTTACCTATACCTTGTGTCCTCTACTCTGTACTGATTTTATTAAACTTATTTTCACAATTCTGCTGGTACCTCACGGGGTCTCTTCATGTGTACTACCTGCACTTGACTCTCATAGTATCAGGAAGTTCAGTTAATCTTGTCAAATGAGGAAAAAGCTATTGTTATCATAGTATTATTGATGTTTTATGTATCAGTGGGTGCTGAAGTTTAATTTTAGTTTGCTCAGTTTCCTTGTAATTTCTTGACCACCTGCCTAGATTGTATTTGCATGTGGGAGGGATTTGAATGTGATCAATTTTACAGCCTTTAACTACTTAGATGTAAGGAGTTTTCTATCTCTAATTGTTCCTTCCATCTCACAAACATTGCAATGGATTATATGCCTGTTTTTCTTGATGACTGCTTTTGAGGATGATATCAGATGAAATATTTTGATAAGAGTCCCAGCTCATTACAAATTGCAAATTATAGTTTGACCCTAGTGTACCACTAATGTTCATGATTAACTTTGTGTTTGAACTTTGCCTGACATTTAAATATCATATTAATCATGTTTTAGCAGTGAAGGATTTTGACAGATTATTAATACTGAGATTCTAGTAAATATTTCTTTAATTGATTCATGTAAGGGATAATTAACAATTTTCCAAATTTCATAATAGTCACCCTTCAAATACTTAGTTGAAATGAAACCAGATCTCTTTTGATATAAAACAGTTGATTTTAACTTGGCCTCTCAAAGTTTTAAAAATATCTTTATAAGTAATCTGTTTAAACATTATGCATGAACATAGTGTATTTATTTAGTAGTTTTGTTTTTTATACTTTCATACATGATTGAATACAATAAGATATTAAATATGTAAGTTGAAGTTGTGCTTCAGTGGATTTTTAATTATATTGGGACCCTTATAGAAGATTGGCTTAAACAAAGATGTTTTTAATAATTAAACATTACATTATCTTATAAGAGCAAAATAATGTCTTAAAAGTACAATAACAACAGACTGTATAGGAGATTTTAAAATGATATTGCCATAAATCCTGTGTGACACTAGAGTCCTTACACTAGGCTTCTACCTGCAGAAGTCTACCTGTGTTCCGTTGATAATGCTGTATGTACACATTACCAACAACTTGACACGTGGATGAATTGGCCAATCAAAATCATTGTTTGCATAGAGCATCTATATGGAGTTTTGGTTCAGTGCTCTTGCTGCTAACTTTGGCTCTTCTAGCTCTTCTATTATCATTCTGGTACATTTGCAAAACAAACAAAAATGTCAAAATATTGGTGAGAATTTCCATATTTTCAGCCTACCACAGGGAATCATCCATCTGGACTTCTTTTTTTTTTTTTTTTTGACGGAGAGCCTTGCTCTGTCATCCAGTCTGGAGTGTAGTGGCACCATCTCAGCTTACTGCAACCTTTACCTCCTAGGTTCAAGCCATTCTTTTTCCTCAGCCTCCTGTGTAGTTGGGATTACAGGCGTCTACCACCACGCCTGGCTAGTTTTTATAGTTTTAGTAGAGGTTAGTTTTTACCATGTTGGCCAGGCTGGTCTTAAACTCCTGACCTCAAGTGATCTGCCTGCCTTGGTCTCCCAAAGAACTAGGATTACAGGCCTGAGCCACTGCACCCCACCCATCTATCTGATTTTTAAATGTGCACAATAAAAAATAAGTTGTAAGTGGTGTATGAGAAAGGGTATTTTCAAAATGAAGCCCCACCCACCCAAATATATTTTCACCTAATTGTCATTTCTATTATATCGCATTATCTTCTGATGATCCTTTGAAATTTGTAGCTGTGAAAATAAGAGGTGTTATCATGGCTAAGTTGAGGGTAAATATAGAAGATTATTAATAATTTTTAATTAGAGATAGTATACTTGGAATATGTGCTTACCTTCCATTCCTCATGAGATATTTTAAGTGGATAAGTATTTAACAGAGGAGAGAAATTCTGGGCTGTTAGTCAGCAAGGTCCATAGAGGTTGAGGTAAGAAACGTGGATGTAAACAGGGATTAATTGAGAGTACGTTTATTCCTCTCCCCAATTTCTGTTCCCAGAATAGAGTTATCTGCAGATACCTAGGAAAACAACAACTAACAACAGCAACAACAACAAATGGCTCTTCCGTACAAAACCAGAATGGATCCACTTGGGAAAACTAAGGCTTTTAGTGTGGATATTGATATTCCAGAGACAAGAGGGTATAGCTCTTCTTATTCTGCCAGTTGAAGGAGTTGGATAAGTTTGAAATATGGTTACTTGCTCTCTTACCTTAACTTGGAAAGTTTCATCCTTTACCTTTGTTTTCCTCCACTGTGCTTTAGTACCCCACACAACTATCCCAGTCAAAATTCCCACTCAACGAAAAGACTTGGTGAAGAATAAGTCCTTCTTACCCAGCAGCAGAGGAAGCCCACATCAGCAACCCCACCCTCCTTTTATAACTATGAATGGACCACCAGTGATTGCCAGGCCTCTGGGGAGACCCAGGAACAAGAAAATTTTAAAATCAAATAAAGAAGAAACCTGACTCCAGCAGAAAGAGTAAATATTCAGATAACATAAGTATCTTGGTTTTTTTATTCATTGAAAAGATTTAAAAGTGAGAACGTATTGTATCCATAAAACAAGAATTAGAAAAACTATGATAAAGGAACCATTAGTGAGACAGAGAGCACTCCTAGAGAATACAGATATGACGGTGGATATTAAATCAATAATACTAGAAAACAGCCTTGAGAAAATCTTGCACAAACAGAACAAGAAGACAAATAGAAAAAACAATGGGGGGAGAAAAGCTATAAGGCACAGATGCCAATAAAAGAAATACAAATCAGGAATCTCAAAAAATAGGAAAAAAGAAAAAAAAAACCCCAACAAATTACAAGAAAATAGTAGAAGACCATATCCAGACCTGAAGAAGGATGTTTGTCATTTGATTGTTCCCATACAATAATCTAAACCCAGATTTATATCGAATTTTTAGAACACCAAGGATAAAGATGCGATGATAAAAGCTTCAAGAGAAGAAAAAAATGTCTTGCAAAAGAACACAGATCAGATTTAAGTCAGACTTCTTGCAGGCAGCACAGGACACCAAAAGATGAAGTATTGTTTTCAAGGTTATGAGAGAAAATCTATTTTCCAATTTAAAATGGTATCTGCCCTCCATTCTATAATGGCAGACTAAAGACATTTTCAGATATAGAAGAACTAAGACTATTTCCCTTCGAATCCACCACCAAAGTGTGTGGTGGAATAAAGATTGCTGAAAGTTTGTTAACGTTCCTCCCATTGAGAGCTGTAGTCCTATATCCTCTCCCTTTGAATGGCTGCTTTCACCAGGGTGTACAGTGGAGTTACACTGTGTCAGTTTTCCAGCCCAGGCTTTAAGAAACTATCATCATTTATTTCCTATCTCTTGGAACATTCCTTCCTTGAATTGGCCCCATTTGGCACTGTAGCTGACAGTCCCAGTTGAGTCCAACTTCCCAGTCATTCCCTCCACGGGGATGTGAGTGATGCCATCTTTGAATCCACAAAAATTTTTTTAAGAAACAATTTAGCCATACAAAATTCAAAAGAGCAGAGTACATATTGCCAACTTAGTAAGTTTTAGTTTACTTAGATAAAATGTTTACTATTTGCAATGATTAATTGATAGTTGCTAGAATGGGAGAGGCATTCAGTTTCATAGCAAGAGATCACGTGCCTTGTGCTAGAAAACTGCCTTCTCTTCATTCTAGTAACAGGCCCAACCTAGGAGAGCAAGTATGGTCCTCATTATAGGGAAACACAATCCTTTTTGGAGGCACATTGTAGAGTATAATGACTAAGATAGAAATTTTAGAACACAGAAAGTAAGAATACAAAGACCACTTGGGTTACCCTGTCATAACCCTTAATTACTAGGTTGTAAAATTCATACTTTTTGTAGGCATTGCAAACAACCAGATTTGGGAAGCAGAAGGAAAGACCCCTTTCATCTCATACTGGAATAGGACAAAAGCCTAGTGATCTGGGAATCATCTAGCCAGATATCCTGAGAAAGAAGTTTTGGTACAAGATATATTGTCAACTGTGTTGATTACTATTAAGAATAATGATACATTATGGAAGGAAAGAGTCCACTTAAACAACAGGCAGATGTGGTAGGTGAAAGCAAAGGTTAAAGTACAAGGAAGCTTCCATGTTCCATTTCTGTAGCATCTCAGAAACTAGTTTTATTCATGACATCCTGTATTAAAAGAACTTGGCAAGTTCTGAATCTTCCACATATGTGTTTTTTTTATTTCTGGAATTCTTCATACTGATCATTATTTATAATCACTAATAAGACAAGCTGCAGACTGGGAGAAAGTATTTGCAAACTACATATCTGAGGAAGAAAGGATTTGTGTCTAGAATATATAAAGAACTCTTAAAACTCGTCAGTAAAGAAGCAAACAGAAGATCGGCAAAAGACACGAACAGAAAAAAAATCACTGCAAACTATATACAGATGGCAAATAAGCACAAGAAAAGATGTTTAACATCATTAGTCATCAAGGAAATGCAATTTAAAAACACAATGAGATATCACTACACAGCTATTAGAATTGCTAAAATAAATAATAGTGACAACACCAAATGCTGGCAAGGATTTAGAGACTGGATTATTCCTACATTGCTGGTGGGGATGTAAATGATACTGCTGATCTGGAAAACAATTTGACAATTTCTTGGGAAACTCAACTTACACATGCCATATGACCCAGCAATTGTCACTTGGACATTTATCCCAGAGAAATGGAAATTTACAGTGACACAAACACTTGAATATTAATGTCTATAGCATCTTTTTTTGTAGTAGCTTAAAACTGGAAACATCCAAATACCCTTCAACAGGTGAATGGTTAATCAAATTCTGTTACATCCATACCGTGAAATACAACTCAGCAATAAAAAGGAATGAACTATTAATACATGCAACAACTTGGATGGCTCTTAAAGGGATTCTGCTGAGTGAAAAAAAAAATTAAGTACATTCCATATGAGATCACATTCTTGAAATGACAACATTATAGAGATAGAGAACAGATTAGTGGTTGCCAAGGTTAATAGAGGTGCGGGAGGGGGAAGGAGGTGAGTGTGGCTATTAAATGGATAGTATGAGCACCCCTTGTGATTGACCATGGTGGTAATCATGTGAATCTACATGTGTAATAAAATTGCATAGAACTCCGCATGCACATCAACACATATGCGTGTGCATGCACACACACACACACAAATAAGTGCATGTAAACCTAGTGTAGTCTGTGTAAGTTCAGTGGATCTTATTAATGTTAGTATTCTGGGTGTGATATTGCACTACAGTTAGGCAAGATGTTACCATTGAGGGAAACCGAGTGAAGGGTATACAGAATCTCTCTGTATCATTTCTTAGGATGGCATGTGAATTTGCAGTCTCAAAATAAAAAAATTGAAAAAACTAAGAAAAAGGGCCTATGTATTTTTGTAGCCCACTCAGAAAAAATAAAAAAAGATTTTAAATATCCTATTCTGTAAGGGGGACTGCTAATCTTGTTCTCATTCTTCTGGTCCCTGAATGAATGATCATAAGGCAGGATCTGCCCAGCCCAGATGTTATTTCTTAACAGTGACAATAAAGCTAACATTTCTTGAGCTTTGCTGCCTGTCATTCTACAATTTCTTCATTGGAATGAAGGCTTGTGCTGTTCTGTATTGCCTGACATAAGCATATACCTCCTGTTTTCTTTTATGCCAACCTCCCTCTCATTCTCTGTGCTCCTGCCACAGTTGCCTTCTTTCATCTCCTGAAATGTGTTGTATTTTTCCTACAACTGGCCACATTCCTATTTGCCTACAGCTCTCTTTGCCTGCTTATCCTTTACATTTTAGCTGTAATGTAATTTCTTCAGAGAAGACTTCCTCGTCTTCCAAACTAGGTCAGGTGCCCTGTGTCACACTCCAGCGGTACTTAGAGGTGGAATTGCATACTTGTTTGTGTTGTAATTCGATCTTAAGTTTGTTGTAGAATAAACTGAATCTTAGAGATGTTTTATAAGTCGTCCAAAGTTAAAGTGGTAAAGCTGAGATTTAACTCAGTTTTGTTTGGCACTAAGTCTCATGCAGTTATTAATATTTTACCAGGCATCTTATTTGTATTACATGGTAAGATTTCTTATGTCAGAATTTTATGAATGCCACAAAAGGATTTGTTGACAGTGTCCTAACCTGTAGAATTATACTTCTTTACTATTCTAGTGTCCCAGATAGGTAGAAACTATATACATGCAACTTGTGATTCTTTCAGCCAAGGATACAGAGACCAGCAGAAAGTATGGGAGAGATGTAGCATGTCTTAGCCTGATTTTCCCTTGTCCAAGGTTCCTAATGGGTTTCATGGCTATCCGTGATGCTCCCTGCATTTGTAAGGCTCTGCCAGATCTGGGAAACCACCTAATTCTCAGAAGCTTCTGCTAGAAAAAACTGAAATACAAAGTCTGTGTACCAAACATTTTAACATCTGTTTATGGATGTTGAAAACTCCTTGTAATTAAATCTCCTGTCATCGAACCAAACTCTATAAAAATACTGTACTTCTTATCTCCTGGAAGAAGCGAAATGATTCTACTACGTCTCTTATCACTTTGATAGCCTCTTGCTGATTAGCATCTGAGGAAAACTGTTTTCTTACAACTACCCTTAAATATAAACACAAATATGATCAACAAATAACTATAAATATGCTTTAATAGTGTTCAGTTTTTAACTCAAGATTTCTCCTTACTGCAGAAATCATCATAACTTTTAGTCTAAGTTCAAGCATGTGTTCTGGTCCAGTATGAGTTTCTCTTCTTGTGTTCTTCCAATTCTATTTGTTCACTTTAATGGAGCCTGTAAGGTTCTTACTTCATGCCAGTCTACATTGGGATTATAGCTTCTGTTATTTCTGATCTTTATTGTCTGAGTCCTAGATCTTGGTATGAGCAAATGACTGACGCTCATGATAGTTTTACTTTTCTCTATGGTGCTCTTCAGATGTCTCTTTTTCTTTCTAACAGAAATGGAGATTGCAACAGCTCTCTAATTTTCAATATACCTTGAATATACTATAGCTGTGGGCCTTTACTGGGAAGATTTATTTTCTTATTAGGTCCAGAACTCAAAATATGTTCCTTTATTTCTTGGCACCATGTTCCTTTCTGTGTAGTATCAATTGAATCTTTCTTCTGTCATTAGAAACTCAGGAGTGCTACAACTTAACTACTTATTGCTGTACAATATCCTGTGAGTCACATGTTATCACTGTTGGCAGGTAAGAGGTATGCTGAAGAGATTGTGTCTGTTTAGTAGATGGTTGCATTAGTTACTTTAACAGAAACCAAAATAACAAAGGCTTAGACAAAGTAAAAATGTATTTCTCTTACACACAGACTCTAAGTTATAGGTAGTTGCAGGAGGGGACATGGTGGAGCATGGCTCTCTTCCAAGAGGTTGAGAAACCAGTTTCCTTTTTGTTGCTTCCCACCCTGTTGGGTGTTTCTGGCATCATTGTGGTCAAAGAGAAAAGAAAGAAGTGGAAGGTATACTCCTTGTAAAGCCATGCTCTGGAAGTGCTATGTGTGCTTACTGCTTATAGCCCATGTGCCAAAATATAATCACATGGTCATACTTCACAGTAAGGGAGGGTAAAACACGTAGTCGTTAACTGGGCTAAATTTTTTCTATTGCTAAAAAGAACATGAGAGCGGACACTTGGGAACAACGTCTGATTTTGCATCCAGGCTTGAAGGGGAGAAAAGAACCCCAGGAACTGTTCAGAGGAGGTCAAATTCCTGTGGCTTTTGTGAAATGGAAGAGAAAGCAAAGGAAACAGATTTGGGCCTAAGCAAAGATCAACCAGTGTTCATCAATAGAAAGCCAGGTGTGTGATTTCTCTAGCAGAAAAAAAAAAAAAAAAAAAAAAAAACGAGAGAGAGAGAGCAGTGAATGCTTAAGGAATCAGTGAATGATCAAAGCTATTTCTCAACACATTAATTTGATGCTGGCATT
Source organism: Cebus imitator (assembly GCF_001604975.1). NCBI lineage: Eukaryota > Metazoa > Chordata > Mammalia > Primates > Cebidae > Cebus > Cebus imitator. Next base: position 791,514 of record NW_016107869.1, read on the forward strand.
AGAGATGGCAGAGAGAGGGACAAATAGAGACTTTTTTTTTCTGGGTAAGAGACAATGTGATCTAGCATGGAAGTGTGGACAGAAAAAAGGGCAGAAACAAGACAGACATGAGAGACACTGGAGAAGCACACACCCTACCATGAGCAGAGAGGACCTGGAAAAAGTGAACCTGACCCTGCAGTGTTTAGCATGTTTTCCTTGGAGAGTGTGTTCATCAAGAGAGATGGGGAAGTGAGGAAAGGCTGATTTTGTTTTGTGATCTGTCTTGTTTGGTTGTATGGGGGGTTTTGGCAGTAGAGGAGAAGGGAGGTGAATTATTTAGTTTTTGACCATTTGACTTTGAGGTCTCAGTGCAAGATCCTGGTGACCACTGACAGGAAGTCAGACTCTTGGAGGGCACATAGGGAGAGCTTTAAGAAAAAGTGGTTTGAGATATATGGTTTTTTTTCATGAATCTTATAAGTAAAGGCATGAGAATGTCATGGCAAAGAGAGAAAAGGATCAGCTTTGGGGAGGACTTCTGTTTATTGAGGGATAGCAAGAAAACTAGAAAAGCAACTACATAAAAGAAATCCTCGATGGTTGTTGACAAGAATTTCAAGGAGTGGAGCAGCAACCAGGGTAACATTTCTAGAAAAAAACAAGGGTAAGGAAAGAAGCCCAACTGATCTGCTCATTGGACAATCAATGTAACTTCTATGAGACCTGTTTAGTAGAGTAGAGGCACAGGAACCACAATTGTACAGTTAACTTATGTACTAAGGGGACAGCAAGGAGGAAGGAAAGGCAGGTGCTGTGATGTTGCCTTTTCCTTTTCATTTTAGTCATTCAAATGGCATATGTCTCTCTGTTACTGTGAGCTTAAAGGAGCTGGCATGAGCTGCAAGGCAGGAAAACCTTACGGAAACCTGGCCTGTTTTTTAAATATTTTTTGATACAGTACTACTTCTTCCTCAGTTAGTTGTTTTAGTCTCCTGTGTTCTTAAAATAAGTACAATATACATTTTGTTTTCATATAACAAGATTAGGTTGAGAGTTGAGTAAGTTTAAGTAGGTAGTTATCTTTTACGTGATGTCCCCCTTTTGATGCAATGAATTCTCACTAAAGAAATGATCTTTTTCCCCACTAAGTGATTTGTACTTGGAGTCGAGCCAAGTTATTTTATCTCCAGGGACGGAATACAAGTGGCCTATGAGGACAAGATGAATTTATTCGCCAAGAAGTTGGCAATTTGAATAAGCATTAATTATGGCATTATTTCTGAATATATTAATTATAGTTATATTGATATTGGCTCAGAGTTTTGATACATGTAGATGAACTTTCCATATCAACAAATGCTTGAGTGATCTGATTAAGCTTCCTAATGAATGTTTTCTATATTATGAAGCTCTTGCCAAGACATTTAGGACTCAATTAAGGTATTTTTTTTAAAGTAATACATCTTTATTTGAATTTCAAATATGGCTTAAATTCTGTTCAAAAAATAAAATTAGATTATGGTTATGATTTATCTTCTTTTTAAGGGCTGATGGCATTATCGATCATTATACCTATTTCTTTGTTAATATTGATTAATGACATACTTTATGCCTAGTATGCTTGAAATTGGTAGCAAATCTATAGTTATTATGCATGTTATTTAATGTTAAATACATAGTTGAGCATTTAAGTTACTGAAACCATAGTAAATATTTACTTTAGTAAGCATGTTGCCAAAATCTGTAGCCATTGTAATTCTAATTAACATTTATTAAATATTTATTATATTTAATACATAACACTAGGGGGCACAGAAAGTGTAGGGGAATATAAGATTTTTCTACACCTTCAATGGACTTATTGTCTCTCAGAGAAATAAAGAAACACACATGTAATTTAGCCTGTAGTATTTGCAATGAAAACCATATGAAATACAATCAAAGTTTAAATAAAAATAAAGTGGTCAGATACAATCAATTTCTTTTTAAAGAGAAGATGCTTAAGAAAAGTCTTGACCAATGGATATGATGTGAGTGGCAGAAATGAGTTGTGTTTTCCAGGCAGAGGAAACATCCTAAGTGAAAGCAAAGAGAAGGACAGCATGATGTAAATTTGGATTTGAGTAGGTCAGACAGGTGCAGAAGGTAGGCCTGAAGAGTAACAGTGTGTGTGGGGGGTGGGGAAGAATTATTGTGGAAACCATGTGTGCCAAAAAAAGGTATTTTTAAGTATTTTGATTCATAGATAATAGTTGTAGTAGGAAGCACCACTGGGTGGTTATTATCGTTATGAGAGCTGTATATTTCTTATGCAATTAGCAGAGTCTACTAGTAGAGCGTCTTTCAAAAAGTAGATTAGTCAGTTGGTCTGTGTCTGCAGACAAAAGCCATACCCTTCAGAAGGAGGGCCAGCATGGTCCTGTGGACTCAGGTTTCCCATTTAGAAAGGGCTTAAATGGGGTTTTTTAGTGTTGTCATGGAATGACAAAGACACCCTGACAAGACTGAAAAAATGATGGCATTTTGTCCCCATTATTAGACTATAACACCATTAGTAAATTGTAAAATATTCTTTATGATGATAATAAATTCTAATTGGTACAGTTATATTGCATTGCATTTTTAAATGTTGATAATGCTGACCTGTTAAATATAAACATTTAGAACAAGCCACACTATATGTAGTCCTGTTTTGGCCTTCTTCAATTTTTTAACATGGTGGGGCCTCAAAAAATGGAAGTGACCTGGGCCTTTTTTGACCTCAGAGAGGCTTTGTCAAGGCTGTAACATTTTCTTATATGTACAGAGCATTATCATTTATTAATCTTCTGTAGACTTTGCATTGATCATCCTAAATGATGTGGTTTCAAATACCAGTACTATGTAAACAGCTCATAGGATTTGTGCTAATCCAGTGTAACTCATGAAATTTACTTTTAATTATGAAACACATTTTCATCTTATTGCATGAAAATTAGAAAATTTTTCTCTCCAAGAGAGGACAAAGAAAGAGCTTTAAAATGTGCTCTTAGTAAAAGATGCCAATATGAATGTGAGGTTTGTTCTTGGCCAACAACACTTCTGATTTTGCCATTGTTCAGAGTGTATAGCCCAGGACAGTCGAGTTCGGTCTAATGGGTCTAACTTTGTATATACACATCTGGAAAACCAAGATAGATTTTTAAGTAAGAAATGGTGTTCCCAGGTTCGTGTTTTAAATGCCATTCCTGGTGTAAGTTAACTTAGAGTAGATTGGCACTGGCATTAGGGAGGCTGGTTAGGAGGTTTATGCAGCAAGCCAGCTACCAGATAATAAAGACTTGGATTTGGAAAGTGACAAAGAAAAGGGGACTTTCTGAGGCAAAAATCAAACCCAGTCAGTCTGACCCCAATGCTTATGATCTTTCTACAATTTTAACTTGTTCATGAAAAAGTAGTATGGCAAGGGTTGTATCCTTTAGGTACTTACCGTCTGGTTAGGATATAACTAAAATAATTGAGATTAAGTATTTAGAAGAATGGTGCTATCACTGAGTACAGCAGGGGTGACAAATGTTGGTATAAAAATGTATCTTTCTGTGATCTTACATGTGGCCTATTTAGAGTTCCTATGAATCTATTAGAATATTTAAATTTGAATCTTTGGCTAGGATTATTTGTGAAGGCAACAGCCATGCATTTTAAGATATTCTTAAAGAAGTTCACAAAGATAGTTATTTAAGTGATACTTAATGTTTTCATGATATCGGTAGGAAATTATAAATTTATTTACAGTCACAAAGCGTTAAGGATATTGTCACAGTATGTATATAATTAAATTTCATATTTGTATGGCTATGTAGCCATATATGTTTATTTGAATCACTGATATATGTCTTTATTTGCTGTTGCTGCTTTGTGCTTCTTATTTTGATCCGTAAACAGAATATAATGTATGGTGTTTTAGTGAACAAATCTCTTGATGGAAAGTAATTCCTGATTCATCAGTCAACATACAGAATTGGTAGGACAAAGTAGCATCGGTTTTTGTTGGCGTAGGTTCATAGTGAATGCTCAGAATGTTTTTCTTTATTGAAATTATGAAATCAAAAATATATTCCAATAAAAGTAGACATTATTAACTTTTTCCCTGTCAAGATCTCTTTTACAACTTTTTTGTAATGTCTTAAAGAACATTTGCCCATCAGATATGTGAGGGAAAGAGATAAGGCACATATTTTTTATTTTGTTTGCATCTTTTCTTATAGCTTTAGAATTTTTTCATTGGTATATATTTTTAAATATTAATATTTTTATTTAGAAATATTTTAAGTACAATATTTATTTTTAAAATGAGAATTAAAAATTAAAAATTAAAAATTAAACATATAGTCCCAATACTCAAATATGGCCACCTAGAAATAACATCTCTTTTGTTTTTTTCGTTTTTTGTTTTTTTGTTTGGGGAGGCAGGGTCTTCCCCTGTTGCCCATGCTGGAGTGCTCACTACATCCTTGACCTCCTAGGCTCAAGTGATCCTCCCACCTTAGCCTCCCGAGTTGCTAGGACCACAAGCATATGCCACTGCAACCAACTAATTTTCATTTTTAAAAAACTTTTGGAGAGATGGGATCTTGTCATGTTGACCAGGCTGGTCTCATACTTCTGGGCTTAAGACATCCTCCCATCTTGGCCTAAGTGCTGAGATTATTGGCTGACTCACCACACCTGGCCAGAAATAACATCTTAATGTCCATCTTTACAGACTTTTTCTCCCACATGATCATTTTTATAGTTTTTATAAAAATGAGATTATATTGAACATACTATATTTATGTGTCTTAATGTAATATGAAAATCCCTGCAAATTATCAGACATTATTCTACAACATCCTGTTTAAGAGTACATACTTTTCCTTTTTAGGAATACAGTGGTTCACTTAACTACTCCCCTATTTTTAATATTTGCATAATTTTTAATCTTTTCAAAAATAGTTCTTTTTATTTTTTAATGGCACATGCAGATCTCATCTGGGTATGTCTGTATACTAGGTTTGCTTTTACGGCCTTACTGTGCTTTTTGACCTACTGCTGTGACCTCATTTTTACCTCATTTTCCCTGTACACATGTAGCAAAAGTTGCTATCTATTCACTAAAGTCAGTGCTCTCCTGTTCTTTCTGTGCATCAACTAGACCACATTTCACAGCTTCTCTTGCAATTACTGTGGCCACATGACCTATATTCTAGCCAAAGAAATGTGACTAGGAGTCATATGCACCAATTATAGACATGATTCCAAGATATCTCCCATGCTTGCACCTCTACTCTCTGTTTCTTTCCTACTGACTCGGAGGGAGGCAACTCTTAGGCTGACCTTGAAAGGTGTGTGTTGATGATGGAAGAGCCATTGACAACCCAGCTTCTGCGTAAGAGTAAAGCTGCCTTGCCCCTATGGCTCCTACCAAACTGAAGCACTTTGGACTTTTATTTGAGCTATAAGTGACCTTTGATTGGATTTGAGCTGTTGTACATTTTAGTACACTTTTTTTAGAGCAGTTAGTCTAAGCTGCTTTATCATAGAACCCTAAATCTTAACCACCTTAATCCCCTAAACACTGAGAATGCAGACTCTACTTTGTGCTCCGTAGTCAGCTTCCCATACGTTTTAGTTACCCTTTTCCTTTCTCCCATTTGTTTTTCTGACATCCTGTCTTTCACTGATCTAGAACTAAGCTGTTAAAAATTGGTAACAGGATAATGAGCCATCCTCAAGAGTATTTTTATTTTAGCAGAATATTTGGGACAGAATCAAGACCTTAAGCTGAGACAGTACCAAATGCAAGTTTTAATTAATATTTTTAAATGAATATAATGGTTCTTAACTAAATCATAGAACCATGTTGCCCCTACCATCTCTGAGATATTAACAGATTTTAAGCCAAAGAGATATTCTGTTCTTAAAGACATTTTGGACACCTGCACACTGTACCTATCTGTTAGCAGTTCATATGAGCATATGAAAGACTGTGAGAAAACTTGCAGTAAATAAACCAATCTTCCTTTTCTAACCTAGTGTTTCCAAAGTTTTATTTCCCATAGAAGTCTTCTTAAGGTTCTACCATTAATATCTGAGAAAACTAGCATTCCTAAAACTAGGGTTCATGGAACACAGTTTGGGAAATGCTATCCTAGAATAGTATAATCCAAGAAAACTTTACAATAATAGACTGAGAAAAACAAATTAGAAAGACCATTTTAAATTTGCATGTAGTTCAAAAGAGATAACTGGTTCTGGTTCAAATAAATTTGTTGTTGCATTTTCAAAAACAGGTTTACTGAGTGGAATACCATGCCTTGCCAATAGCTGTCAGCTCTGATTACCCTTTCCCCTGTCAAGAGTTTAAAAATAACAAGAACACTTGCTTTTGTGAAAATTCAAGAATTATTTTCTTCCATGACATCTTTATAAATATCATATATTATTTAATTCAGTCAGGTAATTTGTTCAACCTGTTTCTTTCTTGAATTTTAACTTATTACCTTTCCATATACTATAGGTGAATAGACAAGTGATGGAGAATTCTTGGAAATTAGCATTTATTCTGAGTTTATCCTTTCTACGCGCTAGATTGATATGTATTTTTCTTACTCTACTATTGTCCATGAGTAAAGAATTTTTGACAATTTCAGTGAGAGTTAAATGGAGGTTCTAATGATAACATTATATAGGACTTTATCTTACCTCAGGAAAACAGGTGACCCAAGAAGACAAAGATTTAAAAGATGAAATATGTGGAGCCTTATAGCCAGCGTTATGGTGTTTTCTTGAAGTAGAGAATGTTATTTTATTTATTTATTTATTTTTTACCAACTAAGAAGATATATTTCTACCAACCTCAGTGATAATGTCACAACACTGGAGCGGTGTTAAAGATACTATTTTACAAATAAGCCAGCTGAGGCCAAGAGAAGCTGTGAGATTTGACCAGGAATCAAAGCTAAGTTTCCCAATTCTGGAGCTTGTGTTCTCTCCCCAGTTTTATTTTGTTTCTAATTTATCTTTTAAAAATTCTATTAGCTGGAAGAAGTTTCACACCAGGAATAGTAAGTGACAGTCTGAAAGGCAAGATTTGTAAGGGACGTGGGAAACCTCAGAACTGAGATTATTTTCCCCACAACCTGTTCTGTTTGATACACTAGAGATAGACTCCTTCATAGCTTAAAGGTTTTTCCATTTTTAGGGGGCTCTTTTTAAAATGTAAATATGCGTAGCAGAATCTCTCCTAAACTCATGCTGAGTTAAAATTTTATCTCAGATTAGGTGATCAAATTGGTTTCTAACCACGAGAGCTGAGAACAATACCCTAGAGGAGGAGTGGGGATCATGGGCCAGGGTAGGGAACTGGTGTAATAGGGTCCCAGAACTTTGCCTCCCAAGAGTAACCAGGAAAAGCTCAAACTTTTTTTAAGCTCAGCATATTTTAAATGAAATTAATTTCGAGCAGATAGATGGAATCATGGATACTCTATGACAGAAGTTACAGCCAGGTGGCAACCACTTGGATTTGCCAAGGCACATCTATGTTGAAAGCTTAAATTTCCCTCAAAGAGTCAACTACTTTTATCTGATATTTTCTAATTTTTGAAAGTTCTGTTTCCGCTTAGTATGATAGCCGTTTATACTTGGAATAATTTTCTTTTATTTTATATTTCTAGTGAGCTTCCTGTGTTTGCTCAAGTTTACAAGCTGTGTTCTTATTAAATCATCATTAGGCTGGTAAATGTGATTAGTTGCTTTTCATTTTCACTTTTAATACTAGCACTGTAAAATAATTCTTCTCCTTTAGAGATAGTATTGTTTTCGGTGTTATTAATGACATTCAATTTCTGCCAATGGGTATTAAATAAAATACAACTTTGTTGGCTTTGAGAGAAAGTAGATTCTGATTTTATGCTCTAACTCAGTTGAAGGGGAAAAAACTTTAAACCTCAGTATTTCATGCTGTTAATATTTTATTATTTCATTCTTAACAAGTATGGAATTTATGTTCTAAAAACTTAAAACATTCACACACTTTTAAAAGTAGTTTTAAGCTTGAATAACATTTTGTTTATATTATCATAGTAATATCATCAACTGTAACTATGTTAAACAAAGAAATCTTGAATAGTGAAAATCTGCATCTTTGTTCCTGATTTTTGACACCAACTTACTATTTTTTTTACAAACTTTCCAAATAATGTTTCTTAAATTTCATAGCAGTAATCCACATGATTTGTTGTAATATAGATTTTTGAGCCTTAGAGGTCTGGGGAAGGGCCAAAGAGTCTGCATTTTTAGCAAGCAAGTTACAGAAAACAATTTGAGAAAACTGGCCTATATTAGTTTTCCATTGCTGCTGTAATAAGTTACTACAGACTTACTGGCTTCAAACAGCAAATGTTTATTATGTTACAGTTCTGTAGTTCAGACGGCCAACAAAGGTCGCGCTGGGCTAAATTAAAGTGTCAGTAGGGTTAAGTTTCTTTCTGGAGGCTCTAGGGGAAAATCTGGTTTCTTGCCTTTTCTAACTTCTTGCCTGAATTTGTGGTTCATGGTGTCCCCCTCTATCTTCAAAGCTGGTGACACGGAATCTCTGTAACACTGCGTTTGCCATCTCATCTTTTTCTCTGACTTTTTTCTCCCGCCACGTCCTTCCCCTTTTAAAGATCTCGTGATTACACTGAGCCCACCTGAATAATTGAATTATCTCTCTATTTTAAAATAGGGACCCAAAGGTCCATTGATTAGCAAACTTAATTTCCCTTTGCTATGAAAGCTCACATATTCACAGGTTCTGGGGATTTGGCCGTGGCCATCTTTGAAGGGCCATCACTTTGCCTGCCATACTAGCTTTACAAATTTCAGATGGAAGATCATACCTGAAAAGACTATTAATTTTTGTTTTCTAAGTGTTTTTACTAAAATTAGGTTAAGCTCCTCCTAAGAAGAAAATATTAGTAGTCTTTCATCAACAAAAATGTTTTTATTAAAGTAAGCCTAAACCTTGACTATTACCATGAATTTTTGAAAAGATAAAAGATCACTAGTAAAAGATTTAAAGAAATGTGAATACCTAAGTCAAATTATTACTATATTTTTCAAATTTAGTCCCTATTACAGCTTTGCTTAAGTATAGATTTTACCTCTTATACAATGTAAATTATTAACTCTCGTGTACTATATTCAAACTTACAGTGTTTTGAGACTGAATCTAAAGCAGTGTATTTAAAATACTCATTTATTCAGTTTGATAATACTAAATGTTTTTTTGAATTTGATCTAAAGACATATAGGAGACTGCTTTTACAGATTTCCAGTTTCCTTTAAGAATCTAGGTGGGGTGTGTGTGTCTGTCTGTGTGTGTGTGTGTGTGTGTGTGTGTGTGTGTGTGTGAAGTAACATATCACTCAACTAGCTTAAGTAAAAAGTGACTATTTAAAATTAATCTGATATGGCCCATTTTTGTCTCTGTTTTTTTTCTAAACTGGATTTTATTGTGTCAGAGTATATGGGAGCATACATGGCTAACCCATGTGTCTGCATTTACATGTCCTCTGTTAAACAGTAAGAGACTAAATCATATCTGAGTCCTCTGTCTATCTAAGAGATTGAATCATATCTGAATCCCTGTGGGAGAGAATCTGCTTGCTGGTTTGTATCAGGCTTTTGATCTTTACTCAGATGTTCAATGACTAGCTGAGATAGGGCTATAGAGTATAAATGTGGCATCTGGGACCCATACATGTGCTATTGGGGGAGATAGTGGGTGATCATGAATAAGGAAAGTGAAAATATACAGAGCTTAAATACTAAAATCTTAGTGACTAAATAAATAGCCAAGGAGGAATAGCCCTTTTCCCCATTCTCTTCCCTTGATACTACCTAATGTATGTGGACAGAGGGTCCTTAGAAGGGCTAATTAATGTTCAGCCTCAATACCTAGATAGTCATTTCTAGCCCACTTTTCTTCTAATTGGGCAGTGTTTCATCATAACACATGTTAAATACTTTGAATTTCACATCCCAGTCCGTTCTACAATTTTAGCAAAACAGGTGGAATCCAATAAATATTTAAGCATCATGTAGGCATGTAGGAACTAAGAGTGATTGCAATGGTACATATTAAAAGCATTTCCTATGTGACTGTTGGTGATGGTGTTACAATTTTAGATTCTGGCAACTAAATTTCTATATGATGATGAGAAAGGAAGAAATATGTGGAGACAGTGATTTTTCAAGTGAACTTTGAGAAGATTCCTGTTTTATAAAAGTGACGTTACAGAAACAGTGTTTATTATCAATCTGTCAAGTTACAGGATTAAGACTATATCAAGTATTACTTTTAGAAAAGGGAAAAATATTTTATTTATATCTGTGTTACTTAGAAAGTTATACTATTAGGCTTCCTTGAGGTCTAGGATCTAATAATTTACTTATTGTAATTCTTCTCAGTATTTTGTTAGTTTTTGATTGTTTTATAGAGAATAATAGCCAATAACTTCTTTTTTAATAACAGAACTCTTCCATTTATTTATATTTCTTTGTAAAAATTATTTACATGGAATCCATCCAGTGTTTTCATTTCAAGGATTTATTTGTTGATAATTGCATGACTATAAATAGAATAAAAATTATCACTGGGATGTTTAACAATGATAAGCATATGACCCTTAATTGAGGAGAGGTCTGATATTAAAAGGGTTATAGTTAATGATCTTTAACCTATGGCTTTCAGTTTTGGGAAACTAAGAAATAAAGTTAGTAGTTCTATCATGTGATTTTTCAAAATTAGATGAGAACAATTATGTGACTTAAGGAAATTTACAAGCTACCATTTCCACACTAGACTTGAATTGCAAAGATCCCACTTACAATAAAATACTTTTATCCATTTGTTGTAGTTGAAGCTAGATTATTTAATTTCTGATAATCAAGAAAACTGTAAGTTATAAGAAAAAATAAATATATGGTGGATACATACTGTTGATGTCTTTTCAAATATACATTAGTTCTTACAAAGTATACTTGAACAGTCACCGTGGAGTCTTTTTAGACAGTTCATGAACCCCGTTGTGTCAGCTTCTTCATAATGCCTACCAGTTTGCCTCATTTTTGACCTAGTAGGACCACCTCCAGGGATCAGAGAGTTGTTAGGTCTTCATGCCTATTCAATCCCAGGATTTTCTACTGAGACTGCCAACAAAAGTGCAAATTTTGATGTTCTGTATATCTTTTTCCCCTTAATATGAGCACTTATGCAACATGGACTCAGCTAAAACTACTTGACTTTGAGTGACTTGTGATCTAGCTAAGGTCAAAATGTTGCCTTAAATAGAGAGTTCTGAATCAATGGAAGCCTCTTCCTGGAGGTGTGTACTTGGATATGACCTGATTCAGTTTTATACCTTTGACTCAATGACGCAGCAGGGTCTAGCTTTTGGAGGACAGTAGCTCAAAGATATCTATGTTATTTTTTAAAACATGAGAATTATACAGGGAAAATCACTGTGTTACCTCAGGTTTTCTAATAGAACCTGAAGTCAGATGCATATTTTAATAAATTTGCACAGTTAATACCTAACCAACTCTCATTGGAACATTTTTAAATGTCTTTGAAAAAGATTTTGCAATGTATGCTTCACCTTAAATGTCCTAATAAAATGCCCTACTATCTTTTTTTAATTAAACACTTTATATTTAATTTCCTATTCCTTTTTCCAAGATATGACAAAACGAAGGATTAGAGAAGGTACGTATAATTCGCGGTGTTTGAATACACTTGTCTTGACTCTTCAAAATGAGAAAGTGGCAAGTGTTGTTTTGTGTGTGTGTGTTGGGGTTGTCTCTGTGGAGCAAATATAAGGAAGGCAGCAGAAGTGGAAGAAGACTAGATTTTGAGAGAGAGGTTCCATTCCCATTGCAAGAGCATGAATGACTTACAAAAGGTTTCTGCCTAAGTGGGCTGAAAAAAATAGATATCTTTCCTCAGTCCTGGAAATATAATTGAATCAGTGCTCTAATGAATACATTTTTGAGGTTTTGCAAAATCTTAAAAAGGGGTCATTTCAACTCTCAAACACTACTTATCACTTCAATCTTTTTTTGAAATAAAAATTACTAGTTTTTTTTTTTTTAATGAAAAGTTAGGAGATAATCACTCAATATGTAAATTTTATTCTAAATATTTTGTCATGCTCCAGGAGTTTAGTTATAATTGTTTATTTCATCAGGCCCATTCTTACTAGAAAGTGTTAGCACGGTTTTCCTACATGCTGTATAAGGCATGAACAAAGTTGTTTAATTTGCCCAATATAAACCTAATTGTAGGCCACAATTGTTAATTATGCAAATAATTTTAACAGTGTGACTATTGCCACACCTAAAAATTCTCTGAAAGCCCTAATTTGAGTTAGTAACTTGTTGACCATCAGTACTGATAGAAGTCTTTAGATAATTGTGATAATCTTTCATTTTTAATTTGCATTGATCCTACCTGGAAGTTCTCATTCCATTGGGAGTTAAGAATTGGAAAAACTTGTAATGACAGACTATTAATTCTTTTTTTAAAAAACAGACTACAAAACATCATCTGTAATTCTTTTTTTAAAAATGTGTAGAGTTAGAAAAAATGAAAAAAGATAAATACTAAAATGCTGTTAACCATTATAAATGAATCAAGGGGGATTTGGGAAAAAAAATTAGACATAAATGGTAAGAAAAAAAGTACTAGGAATGTCCTTAGACAAATTTGTAGTGATAGGCAGACAACATGGTGCACTCTTTCCCAGGGAAAATTACCATATACTGTATAAATTTATGTGGATATTCATGTTATACATATATTCCAGAAAAGTTGTATGTAAAATATGAAGCTCAAAAACACACCTTTTTGGAGTATGGTGGGTCCAACTCATGATCATCTCTAACTGTAATACCAAGTATCAACCTTAAAATGATAAAGATTTACCCCAAACCTCCTTAATTTTCTATATAGTCCTTCCCATAAATAATATAAATTTCCAATAAGAATTATTACTAAAAAGTATATATATTTCTAATATTTTAAAAGTCACACAAAACAAAATGTTTTGAATTCAGCAGAAAGGTAACTTTTTCTATTTTTGTTAAACAGTACTTTGTGTTTTTGTTATACAACTTTGAAGGATTTATCAAAGAATTTTAGAGATCATAGGGTTAGAAAATTAACTGGAGGTTCTAAAGGGACTTCGTGTTCATCATTAATCTATTCAAACTGGGGTTAAATACTTTTTTCTTTCTCAGATGAAACTTGAGAATGTTTATTGTTGATGATAATCTTATTTTAAACAGGACTTGTTTCTTTAAGCAATTAATACTTTGATCTTTTTATCTCATTTTAAAATTTATTGTGGATATACAGCCTTTTAGCAAGTGAAAATAATTTGAGAATGTCACCATTAATTTTTCTTTGGTGTTACTTACCTGTTTCTTTGTATTGATTTTTTTTTTTTAATGAAATCACATTGCAAATAGTAATGTCCACCACAAGGAATTACAATGTATTGTTGTGATTAATAGGTGGATAGATTCCCAGCCATAGTACTGGTCTCAGTTCCAACAATCCAGTTTGTGCCTTTTCGGGTTATATCCATTTATTGATGACATGCCTTTCTTATTGTAACATACAGTTAAAATTATTTCACTCTTTAAAAATATTAACATAATTAAGTCAGAACATTTTAAAGTACTTAGAATAAAAGCCTACAAATATGCTAACAAGTGGCACAGTCCATCATCCTAAAGGGAAACAGTGAATATGAGACTAAAAAGTGGACAAATATTGTTATTTTTTAACTTTCCAGTGGCTTATTTGGAGTATTTGTTATGCCTCAGACTTTTTAAATTGTGCTTGCTTTCAAGGATATTCTATGAATCATTTGCTGAATTTCCTGAGCGTTTTAAATAAAATATTATTGCTTTCATTTTGTTACCTAAAGTGAGGAACAATTAATTAAAATACACAACAGATGAAATAATTAGATTTCCTTCACTTTCCACACAAAATTGGTTTGTGGAACTTTCGCATTTTCCTGGAGCAATTAAATTTCCCAGTACGAATACAGTTAGCTACAAACTTAACAGCTCATAAACTAATGCAAAACATTGTCAAATTACTGGGCCTAAAAGTGGCTTAATCTATCTGTACCATCTTCAGTTATTTAAAAGGTCTTATGAAGAAGGTTCTAGGGGAAGAAGCAAGGTAGAAGGAAAAAGGAAAGAAGAGAAAGAGGGGAAGAGTAGAAAGAAAGATGGAGGGAGGAAGAGAAAGAGAGAAGTCATTTGGCTTTTATTTGGAAATAGAGTCAAGCTTGCTATTTGTTGGCAGAATTGCTAACTGGATGTAATAAACCACAACACAGACTTCACAGAAATGTTGTGTAGTCATCTTTGTAGTGAGAAGTTCTCTTTGTGCTTTTAGTTTGAGATTACAGCTGCTTTCCTACTTAAAGTAGGAATTGGACCCCATGGAACTCTCCAGTATAACTTGTGATCTCATTCTGAGACTCATTCTATTTAAAGCAAATGCTCAGCAGCTTATGTTTAGTAGCTCATGTGATCTCTACAGCAATATTTGGGGGTCAGCAGTAACATTTGCTGTCATCCTTTTATGCTCATGAAAAATAGATGCTAAGATAACTAAGTGACTTGCTGAAGGTGATACAGCTAGTATTTGGGCCTGAACCCTAAAAAACATGCATGCCATAGATTGTAATAATATCTGTTTTGTAAGTGAGTACTGTACAGAGTACCTGGCACCTGCTTGTCATTCAGCATATATTCGCTGAATGAATTAATGACCATAAGAAATAAATTCTTCGGTACCCTAACACCACAGCCTTTCTGTTCAGTCACCGTTTGTCTAACATTTTGCCTCATCTGAGGAGGTTTTTATTCTCTTAAAACACCTTGGAAATTGGATGTCTTGCTCTTTCTTTCTTATTTGAGTTATGATGCCTCAACTAGTTGTAGGTCCAATTCAGGTTGACATTAAATATGGAATTAGAATATTGAGTTTTTTCCCTGATAGGAAATGTTAGATTTTTGTACATGTTTAAGAATCAGTAGTACTAGTCATGGTCATTTCAGAAATTGATTATGGTTTTTCTTTAAGGCTACATCTTTATTGAACATTTGGGGAGCCAATATGCTCAATGTCATAGAATTTTCATGTGAGCATTTCCAACTGTGCTTGTCAAAGGTGGACTAGACTTTCTGCATCAGAATCACCTAGGTGCATGTTCAAATTCAGATTCTAGATTTCCAGAGCCCAACCCTCTAGACTGTTCTATAAACTAAAATCTGAAAACTATAGATACATTTATTTTCATGTGAGTATAAATATTCTCAGAAAGAAATTAGGAGTTATAATTCTTTAAAAAATCTCAGTTGCCATTTTTTATTAGATTATAAGACACTCCTATTGGAATGATAAATTTCAGTTTTGAAATTCGTAAAATAATAACTAGAGTAAGCTGTGAAACTGGTAACTGAGGAATCAAACTTTGATACGTGCTACAACATGGGTGAGTCTTGAAGACATTATGCTAAAGGAAAAAAGCCTGACACAAAAGGACAAATACTGTGTTATTTCACTTTTATGAAATACTGAATAGAAATACCTTAATATATGTTTTATGATATAATCATTATCAAATGCTTGTTTTTTATAAGTGCAGGTAACTGACTTGGGACTGAATATAATGAGAAGAGTAACACTTCCTTCATATCATCTTATGGTCTACTTATAGAGACAGAATTAATATATAAATAGATAAGCAAATGTAGAGCAAATGAGAATTTTTAAAATGTTACTTAAAATTCGAAAGATGTGAGAAAATCTTTGATGAATTCCAGACTCTGTTTGGTGTTGGGGTTATTTTTTCACATTTGGATAATCATTGGTATCAGTTCTACTTTGCCCATATATTAAAAACATCCATTTTCACATTTACTTCAAAGCTGTTTTCTACTTCTAGTTTAATGTTTTAGTATTTGAATATGAAATTATATTACTAAGCTTAATATGACTAAAAGTAAGTAGGAAAAGTTGGTACACTATTAGTTCACATACTTTATTGAATACTGAAAGCATTCAGTTTTTATGTGTGGTAAGATTTCTAAACTGTGACTGTGACAATATAACCCATTGCAGTGCTAGTGTGTCTCTTGACTCATATGAAGGGAATAGCTTAGCACCAAAGCCGCCTTTCAGAACAAAGAGACTGTCTTGGAAGATGATATGACGCTGGGTCAATATGTTACTTCAGCTGACTCTGGCAGTAAGACATCTAGAAGCTGTGGTCCTGAAAATTAACTTTTTGGATCAAGATAGTTTATTAGTTGGCAGTTAAGAAATTCTGCGTGCATTCTCCAAAGCTAAGGTTAAGGTGATAAAGCAATTGAGCCTTTCAGCACTTAAAGAAAGGTGGAGGTGAAATGAAATAGCCATTCAAAACAGCAAATAATTAATTGAGTCTCTTTGTTAACAGGCAGGAGGTCAAGTACACATAGCCACAGCCATGATACAGTCTGCATTCTAAACAGCTGAGTCTTTGACTTGAAAGTGACTAGATTGGATTGTTGGGAACTAATTACAGTGAGATATTAATTTAAAAGGGTAGTTATATAGTTTGAAAGATACTATAAGAGATTCAAATGGTCACTTACTTTGTCTTATTATTATTTTATAGAGTTATAACTTTGACACTCCTTTCGTTTCCTTTTTTAAACTCATGTTATAAATCTGTTTTAAACCTGTAACTAAGAATTCTGCAATAGGATATTGATCATGTGATTAGATCAGTATAACTATGAATACTTAGGCTCATATATATTAAAAGTTAATAAAAACGAAATATGATACTTTGCGAAACATTTGAATTAATTAGGTACTTATCATACGACCCCTCTGAACATTGTTTTGAAAAATTTAAAGCCTGGAATTATAAGGACTTAAGGAATTATAATTGTAAAAGATGAGATGTTTACAAAATTTTTCTCCTAACACCAAACAAGGTAGCAGTAAATAACTGTGTTTAAAACAGAGGGTCAGAAGCAAACTTGCATATTTTCTAGCTGACAAATGATATGTGAGAATAAGCGTCCAAAATATACAGAGGGTGGTGCTGAAGAAAATCTTGGGAGGAAGAATAGGAAGAGACCTGGAACATTTCTTGGATGGGGATGTGAAGAATTAGAGGAAGGCATCTGAGTGCCAGTGAACAGCCTGGAGGGATGGGCATTGTGCTGGAAAAAGCAAGGCAAACAGATGGCAGCGGTGAGAAAGAACTGATAAAGGGTGGGAGAAACATGGTATGCATCAGTAAGGCTTTGAGGCTCTATATTTTAAAATGAAACTGAATCAGAGGATTTTGTGGGACGTATTTACTTGATTTCATTATATCTTTTTCAGAAAGACATTTTATTTTAGGGAATAGGGTTAGACTATTGAAAAGTTTTAAATAGAATTTAACACTGTTATGTAAATCAGAATATCTATCCATGTGGTCATTCCAAAGCATGGTACCATTGCCTACAAACCCACTCTAATGGTGATTAGATTCCACATATTTCATACTGGAAATCTTTCTTAGTCACTGATGTTTGTGCCCATGTCTCTTGGCAAAGCTCCCATGTTGGAGTGAAACGAAATTCCCAAGTTTCTTCCATTCAGATGAAGAATGGTGGGTGGTGAGCATATGTTTCTGAGAAGTTGCTTTTATTTAAATCAAAACCTCCTTCTTAGATTTAACCCACAGACATGTAAGACGAGTTAAAGATTATTTATGTT
This sequence comes from Cebus imitator, assembly GCF_001604975.1. Classification (NCBI taxonomy): domain Eukaryota; kingdom Metazoa; phylum Chordata; class Mammalia; order Primates; family Cebidae; genus Cebus; species Cebus imitator. The sequence goes on from NW_016107869.1 coordinate 809,350, forward strand.
AATTCTGTTTGGCCTTATTTTACTCAATTGTAGAGGTATTTGAGGATTAGTAATGGTTCTTATACCTGTATCTGGGAGAGACTTAGTAAACTTCAGCTGTAGGAACTGCATAGCTTTCAGGACACATGTAAATTTTTTCCACACATAAAGATGAGGGTTTGGTCCCATTTTGACTTAATAATCTACCACTCTTTCTTTGAAGAAGTTGGTCATGTTTAAGCTGTGGAATGATGGTCTCAGAGCTTGTGAAATGTACAACTCACAAAGAGCATGAACATGACAGCTGTAGAGATTAGAGTCCATTTTGTGTGTGTACAGAATTAGGGGACTGATGCTTTGAAAAGTAGGCAAGGGTTCTCACATTAATCAATGTCTTTCAACCTAGAATCAAAGCAGCTTCCTGCAAGGAACAACACGTGGGCAGACATGGTCTGTTTCCATTTTAAACGGGTACCTAATTATCCAGAATAAGATCTTATGAATTAGATAGAAGTGGCTATAGTGTGTGTGTGTGTGTGTGTGTGTGTGTGTGTGTGTGTGTGTACTAACGAATAATAGAAAAAGGTAAATCTTCTGAGAAATTGTAGCCTCAACATACTCAGTGTTTTTATAAAAAAGATGCCTCAGTACATTTTATAGATGTTGCTGCATGTGTACAGTCAACTAAAAATAAGACAGAATCTTTAGCTCCTTGAAAGGATGCATCACAGGTTGAGATACGGTTATGATTTTTGGAAAGGGATTTTTCTGGTGTTGTATGTGTAGAACACTGACAACTGGGATTTTTCCCCCAGATTTATTAAAGTATGATCAGCAAATAAAAATTATATGCATTTACAGTATAAAATGTGATGAGTTGACATATGCACACATTGTGAAATGATTAGCTAATTAACATAGCCATTTTCTCATGTTTATCTTTTTGTGTGTATATGGTGAGAACATTGAAGATCTACTTTCTTAGCAATTTTCAATTATATAATACATTGTTATTGACTGGAGTCACCACACTGTTCAATATATCTCCAGACCCCCTAACGGAAACTTTGTACCCTTTGACCAGCCACTCCCCATTTTCACCCCCAATCTCCACCAACAACTCCTGGCAACCATCATTCTGTTCTATTCACTGGGAATATTGACTCTGCATTTTCTTCCAAACAATGAAATTTTTTCAGGCTAACAAGGGAAAGGACAAACATATGAATAGTGTGTAACAGCAATGTAACCAAACTTTCCCTCATTCTGAGACACCTGGTAAATGAGTAGAACCCCAGCATAGCAACTTTGAGGATCTTTCTTCTCCAAGTCAGTGTTTCTGTGCCCTCTTTGTGGAATCTATAGGCAGCACACTCTCTTCTTATTCACCTGGCTGTGTTTTTCTGTCTAGTCACTGCTCTGTACGTCTGGCTTGGTTTACCCTAATGAGATAACTTCGGTTCTTCCTTGGAAATAATTATTCGTGTTTTTTTTCTGTGGTTGCCAAAGTTCCTGTATGATCTCTCACAGTTTTTTCTAACCTCTGACCTAAATTTTGCCACTCTTAACTTGCCCCATTTCTCCAAAAGATATTTATTCACAGCTACCAAAAATCCTTTCCAAATTAAGCGCTTTCTCTAGCTCTTTCCCCCCTTTCTAGCTCCATGTAATTCATCCAGCAGAGAGGAAGAAAGTAATACTAGAAGACCTAGAAACATATGCATAACTTTAAGAATAGGAGTTAGACATTTAATTCAATTTAATATTATTTCACTTAAAGCATTAACAAGCTATCACAATAACAAGTTATTGCAATATCAATAGAAAATGAAATATATAGAAAATTTTTCTAATAATGGAACAACTGGAGCTAGCTGAATAAGTGACTGTCAAGCTGAGCAAATAAATGATAATGCTATTTTCAGAGGTGATCAGTTGAGTAGATTTTGTAAAATCCCAAGCATCATGTATTTTTTTTTTTCCTGGAAACAATTTGCTAATACTCTTCCAGTCTACAATTGAGAGCATAAAGTTGACGTTTTTAAAAGAGCAAATTGTGTGTAGTTACTGGTACCTAACTCAGCACTCTTCTGCAAAACAATAGCATTGTATTTTAAAAATTAATAAGTTCAGCAAGGTTAGAACAGAAATGTCAGGATACTTCATATTCTACTTATGTCCTAACCTCCACACTGTCAACATTCTCCAAGAGAGTGAGCATTTTTGAGAACTTAGAATATTATCATTGATTATGCTGCATCTCACCTCTCCCCACACATACACCTAACTCAGTTTTACTAGGAAAATTTGAATCCAGTAGCACAGTTTAAAAATTAATAATGCATATCTCGATTGCCACTAAAAAGCAAATTAATTCAAGATCCATGCAATAAAGACAATTGAATGGATACAAATTCTCAGGCTATAAAAATCAGATATGCAAAAATATATAACTTCATTTTACCGTTGCTGATTTTAAATGTCCTATTGCAAGCAAGTCTTAATCCTTTGAATTCACGGTAAACTTAAGAGGTTTCTGTGGCAATTCAAGACAAATTAAGTCTATTTATGGTTCTTTGTCATGTCAGCACAATAACTAAGCTCCAGAAATTTATAGTGTGAAGGCATCAGGGAACAGACCCTGCACCTTGATAGACACCTTTCCTTGCTGGCATCCATGGGATGGTATGTCGGCCTGTCTGATTCTCGGTTGTAAAACTTCTCCTACTAACGACCTCCAATGCTGGCAACCATTGAAATGTCTCTATTCCCATCTTTGTCTTTCATGACCCTGAAAATGCATCATGTGGTAACCATAAAATGCTCTAGGTAAAATGCTCAAGGCTAGCCTTGTTCTCACTTTCTTCACTTTTACCAAGATGCTTTCTACCCTAAGCTTGGCATCTCATACTCTCCGATAGCACCAATATCATGGCAAACTGGTGAGTAAGCTGTGTTGGGCACAAGCAGACCCATGTGCCATTCTTCCAGAAGCATTCTCCAGTAGCTAACATTTTGCATGGACATTGACTTAAAGATCCCAACCTCAGCTCTTGTATACTAGTATTCATTCTGCAGTTCAGTTGGTCTGCCTTCTCTGTGCCATATTTATGGTGATGGATATGGTTTGATATAGAAAATACAAATAGCCTATTCTTTCAGGGTGTTTTGTGGCATGGATATCCTTCAAACCTACCAAAAATATGTGATACTATTTCCCAACCTGACTGAAACCAAAAGTCTAAAGCTGGTGAGTTTAATTGGAGTGGTTATGAGGCTAGATTGATGGATTTATTCCTTTGATGAACAGTTGGTTTTGTTTTGTTCCATGACCTTAAGTGGTATTCCATGCAAAGCCATGCTCAGTGAGAGTTTAGATAGGGGGTTAAAGCCTAACTTGACTAAGGGGGAACTATGTTTCTGGATGCATGTCCATCTTTGGGAGCAGAGCAGTGGTGCTTCTGTATGAAGGTCTGCATTTGGGAATCTGTATTTAAAGAATATATACATTCATATTAAGCATTCATGTCCTTCATTTCCATGGGTATGTTCAACTTTAAGCATATTCAATATATTAAAATCAAGATTTACAAAATAAATTTGGGAATGTAATTTTCATGATCAGAAGTTTCTTTATAGATCAAAAGTTTCTTTAAATACGATGACTTCGTGTTGCATGGTAGAATACATGTGCACACACACATACATTTTACATATGTGCTATATAGTTTCTGTGCTGTATACATTCATTTACATACAACCTATTCTAGACAGTGAGGTAAACTGTAATTATATGTAATACTTGAAGATTTCACTATTTTGTGTTTTGAAATGCTTGAGTTAACAAACATTGGTGGAAATTAATTTATTGTTATGATTATGCTAAATTCCTTAGATTTTCCATAGTTAAATGAAGACATTTGTTTTTCAGGATCAAAAACCCTCAATTACACAGCTCTTTTCAATTATAGAAGTTAGAGTCACAAATACAAATTTAATTGATTTTACATAATCAAGACTGATTCACTAATAAGACCAGTTGTCACGATTTGCTTATTAAATTTTTCCTAATCACATTTGGTGAAAGTGAAACAACTCTTACATTTACCAAGAACATTTTTTATCAGTAAGCAACAGTTCAGTTCTTTAAAGCTCATGCTTTAGTTGTTTCATTAGTACTATTGAAATGCATTTTCTTGTGTAAGGGATTGTAGAAGATAAATCTGAGACGTATAAGTGATGTTTTCTGCTGCCGCATTCTTAGGTCACCAGAAACCTGACTGGAATCTCTCCAGTGTTTTGAAAGATTCTATTGCTGCTTAGTAGCCTGATTCAAGTAGGGTATGCTTTGAGAGAACAGCCAATGTAGATAAACCATTCCTTTCTTATTCCATCCCCACCCCACAAATTGAGACTGTGTAAGTCACATTACTTGAAATTCTACTCTGTTTTCATTAAAGTTTTCTATACACATAAAATCTCCCACCCCTGCCTGATGGTTCCTTTCCCATGTTCCTTCCTTCCCCTTCTAGAAAATAAGTCAAATTTGAAACGTTAACATGGGTTCTTACCACCTCATCTGTAAGTCATTTTGCTAGTAACGAGGCTCTTGAATGGGAGCATTCTCTGGAATATGAGGGGAAAGTGATTGTTAGGGATTGGATATACATATATTATTTTCTGAAACTACATCTGAAGTTAAAAGCTCCATACTTGAGAGGATTTCAAGAATGAACCCAAAGAACAACTAAAGTCTATAGTTTCTTTTGTTTAATTTTAAAAGATTTGCATGATACAAATAGAAGTCAGCAAGGGGGAAAAGTAACTGAAATACTAACGTAAGTAAAAAGCTTTGAGCGTACTAATTAATTAAACTGTGCTGAATTTTAAAAATGAATCATTATAAATGGGGCAGCATGTACACAGTTCATACTACTGATCGTGAAGCAAGTGTACAGAATCCAAAACTAAAAAGTATTCATTTCTATCTTGATTTTACAGATAATACCTACTTGATTTAAAACAAACCTGTGCTTTTCAATATGAATTGAATAATGAATTCAATATTTCAGTTATATTTAGTTTTGATGTTTCTTTAGCTAATTATGTAATAAAATTTGACCAAACCTTTACAGTCCTCTTCTTGTTCTCCAGTGCAACAGAAACTGAAAATTATTTTATTAGACGGTTTAAAAAATTATCTATGTAAGTCTAAAAAAAGGATTGTAACTCTTGTCTTAGGCCCAGTTAATTGATCTCATTTATGAATTTGTTTTGGGAAGGGAAGCCTAAAATTTACTGAGTACCTATGATGTGCTGGAATTACTGCTAGACCTTTTATGTGTACTCTCTCAGTAGTTACATGATGCTGTGGATAGGAAAAATTTTCAAGATTTCTAGACTCACATGCCCTCAGGTACTACACCTTTATGAAACAAGCTGGTGGGATTGTGGCAAACCATCTGCTTCTCAGTTCCAGTGGACTTTTTTTTTTTGAGACAGGGTCTCACTCTGTTGCCCAAGCTGGAGTGCATTGGTGTCAACATGGCTCACTGCAGCCTCCGCTTCCTGGGCTCAAGCAATCCTCCTATCTCAGCCTCCTGAGTAGTTGGGACTACAGGCACATGTCAGTATGCCTGGCTAATTTTGTATTTTTTGTAGAGATGGGGTTTCACCATGTTGCCCAGGGCTGGTTTCAAACTCCTGGGCTCAAACCATCCATCCTCCTTGTTTTTCCAATCTGCTGGGATTACAGGCATGCGCCACTGCACCCAGCCTCCACTGGACTTTTTCATGCAAGAATGTGCCACTGGGGTTGCCAGTTTTATCTATTTTTTTCAGGAGAAATAAATTTATATGATGTCTCCTACGGTTAGCTAGCTCAAGGTTTTTTTTTTTTTTTTTTTTTTTTTTTTTTTTTTTTTTTTTTTTTTTTTTTAATGCATGAACCAAACAAAATATACCTATAAGCCAGGTTTGATGGTTTGGCCACTGGTTTATAATTTCTGATCTAATCTTATCTTCCTGAAAATGAGACCCAGAAAGGTTATGTAGCTTGCCCAGAGGGAGCAGCTCACTTACAACAGAGAGGAATAGTAACAGCAAGACTCTCTTTCCATGTTTCTCCAATTCATGAATTTGCAGGACACAGGAGGACCATCACATAGTCACCAAGTGGAATATGTGGGTCATAAAGAATGGACAAGATTAAAAGTAGTAGAGGAAAAGCTAGGTATACTCCAGACCTTTCAGCTTTAGCCACGGTGAAAACCATGCTAAACTCTGGCAACATTTTATATGGCCAATTCTGAACCATATAAATATAAACAACGGCCGGGCGCGGTGGCGCACGCCTGTAATCCCAGCACTTTGGGAGGCCGAGGCGGGCGGATCACGAGGTCAAGAGATAGAGACCATCCTGGTCAACATGGTGAAACCCCGTATCTACTAAAAATACAAAAATTAGCTGGGCGTGGTGACACGCGCCTGTGGTCCCAGCTACTCCGGGGGCTTTGGTGGAAGAATCGTTTAAACCCAGGAGGTGGAGGTTGCAGTGAGCAAAGATTGCGCCACTGCACTTCAGCCTGGCGACAGGGTAAGAATCCGTCTCAAACAAAAATAAAATAAAATAAAATAAAAAAGATAAAATAAAACTCAACCCAAGTCCCAGAGGGAGGTTTTAAAATTTTATCATAAATGGGAGAAGATAATGCTTAGACCCGGGGGGTTAAGGTATCTATGTGACACCAGGATCAGGGTGGGGATGGTCAGGAAAAGGGAAGGTGGGACATATGCTAATGTTTCCATTCCCACACTACAAGAGGGGTCTCTTGAGTATGCCACAGTAGCTTTCAAGTGCTCCTAACAGGGTGAAAATTACTACCTTTTGGGAACATAAAAGGACATGAAATTAGTTCCAGAGACTGGAAATCCTGTTATCTCTACATTAGACCCCCCTTCTTGCCCTGCAAACCATTCTGGTTAGAGACATTCTCTGTCATACCACATAGAGCGGCTGAGACTCATGCAGTGAAGAAACAGTTCTAGGCTCCTTGTCCAAGTCTCTGGAGAAATCTTGCCCAATTAAATCATAAACATAAAACAGAATGTTTAAAATCCCAGACATAAATATTGTAAGACATTGCTTATTATAAAAACATTAAACTTAACAAATTTAAATGTAAATTTTAGTATTGATTGGGCAGCATACATTGTATTCCTCAAGTAAAGCATAATCCTTCCTTTATTATACTTCACATTTTCTAGCAGATAGGCAAGTGGCCAAGAAAATTAAGACAAAGAGAAGTTTAATAAGTTTCATGATGTAAATCTGCAATAACTCTCTGACCACTTCCACTTACGTCAAAGTAATGCATTCAACAGCCTAATGATTAAAATATAGATATAGATTTTAAGCAGTAATGGAATTAATATTAGTAATAGCTTTTTTCATTTTGAAATTATTTGATTAGATTCATGAGTTTAATATTACATTAAAATTTATAGATATATTTGAAGTAGTAATCTTAAGTCTTTATATAGATAGCTCACTTTGCATACTCTATTTTGCCTCACGATCTTAAAGTATAGATTATTTTAAAATACAGAATACCTTTCAAGAATTTTAAAAGCTTAAAGATTGTTGGCATAAAATATTTTTTACACTGATAGGGGTTGCTTTTCATGTTATTTCATTAATCTCACTTCAATATTAGGCAGTAAACTTGGTAATTAGTTCAGGTTTTATCCCTATGTTGGTGCGTTTCTTCTTGGGTAATGTCATGTAATACAAATAGTTGTCGTCCACTAAAAGATATCCCAATAATCTGGACCAAAAATCTGGGCATGAAAGTTTTATGCACCGAGAAATTTTACTTTTCCTTTTGTTTTAGAATCTTTGTGATCAGTTCCCAGTAAAAATGGATGCAAATTTCTCTTTCTGCTGTTACAGATTTGAAGTCGTGCCACAAAAAAATAAACATATAGTTTCAATCCATACATTCTGTTGATATTTCCGTATGACTAAGTATTCTTCCATAACATCATTTTTAATGACTGTATTGTATTATGTGAGTGGACTGTGGTTTATTTAACCTGCCTGCTGTTGTTAAATTTTTTTCTTTTTTAAAATAATAATGTTTTTAACTATCCATGTAGCCAGAATTTTGCATACATTCATAATCATCTCATTAGGGTAAACTTCTAGAATTATCATTATTATGTTTAAAATAATATAAAATCTTGATATTGTCTTAGAGAAATGCATGTTAACAGTTAATATGTAGAGTACTAATATCCCTAATCCTCCAACAATTCATTATTAGTAGTACATCTTTGTCAATATAGTAAGAAAGTGTTTTAATAACCCATTATTTTAATATGCAATTATTTGATGACCACTGAGGCTGAGTATTGTTTTATATTTTCCTAGTTTTTAAAATAGGAGACATGGGAGGGGCATTTTTCTAAAAGGTCTGTAAGTAACCCTGCAGAGAGCACCTTAGTTTCATTAGGTTGAATGTGCCCATACCCCTCACTTCAGATGCACATTAATGACATTAAAATTATGGAAACATAATATTTACTTAATTTGAAAAGGGGGCAAGCCCAATCAAAACTCTGATCAAATTTCTTTTTAAAATAAAAAAAAATTAAGTTAGTGAAAAACTGTGAAACTAATTGTTACAAATAGATGCAACTAGCCTACATGATTTCATTTTCTCTGCAAGATATATTGTGAAATATAAATCTTTTTGAAAGTGTGCATTTTCTTTGATGAAATGTACATTTTGAATATATTTGATCTTTTCAGTTTCTGTGCATTTACATTCCTTTTAAAAAGTACTTCAATTCAAAATGTGACTTGAATTTAAAATATTTTTATTTATGCATGATTTTGAAATACATATTAAGTGATCATTTATATGATGTATGAGATGTCCTTGAAATGGGTCTGTGAAATCAAAAGACTTAAAATGTTATTGGCAGGAAAATGACCATATTAAAATAGAGATACCATTGCTGCATGACAAATAACCCCAATGTGTAGCATCTTAAAGCAACAAACATTTGTTTTCTCACATATTTTCTGAGGATGAGGAAACCAGAAACATCTTAGCTGTGTGGTTTTGACTCAGGGTCTCTCACAAATTTGCAGTCAAGCTGTTGACTGTAGTTTCTGAAGACTTGACTGAAGATCTGCTTTTAAGCTCACTAATGTGACTGTTAGCTGACCTTCCTTCTTCACCACATGAGTCTTTCCTTAGGCTGCTCAGGACAGACCTGACTTCTAGAGTGATCCATGAAAGAGACTTTGAAAAGATAGAAGAAGGAAGGAGGGGAGAGGGAGAGGGAAAAAGGAAAAGGAAGAGGGAAAGCCAAAGATGGAAGTGTTAGTCTGTTTTATAACATAATCTCAAAAGTGATGCACCATCAGTTTTACCATAAATTATTGACCTCACAGATGAATCCCATCACAGTGTGGAAGGGAACTGCATAGGTTATATATACTAGGAAAGGCAGAGATTTATTTAGAGTAAATAGTATTACTGTAAGTTAAAATTTACCATAATCAATTAGCTTGAAATAAGTGATGTCTATATGAGGTATATCAAAACCTGTCACTTTAACTGTCAGTAGCCCTCTTTTTTTTTTTTTTTTTGAGACGGAGTTTCGCTCTTGTTACCCAGGCTGCTAGAGTGCAATGGCGCGATCTCGGCTCACCGCAACCTCCGCCTCCTGGGTTCAAGCAATTCTCCTGCCTCAGCCTCCCGAGTAGCTGGGACTACAGGCGTGCGCCACCATGCCCAGCTAATTTTTGTATTTTTAGTAGAGACAAGGTTTCACCATGTTGACCAGGATGGCCTCGATCTCTTGACCTCCTGATCCACCCGCCTCGGCCTCCCAAAGTGCTGGGATTACAGGCATGAGCCACCGCGCCTGGCCAGTAGCCCTCTTTTAGCATTCTGAATTCTATAATCATATTCTATAATCATCAAATCAGCATTCTGAATTCTCTAATTTTTTATTTTTTTAAGAAAATGCTTCTCATCTTCCGTAGTTTTTTTGGGGTCGAGGGATTTAAATAAAACTCTCTTTAAATGAAATTTTAAAAACACTGAAAATATATTATCATTTGAAAGAAATGTGTAAGTACTTTCTTCTGTACTAGTCCTCTTTCCTATAAGTACTTGTATTGGTCAGTTCCCACACTGCTGTACAGATACTACCTGAGACTGGATAATTTATAAAGAAAAGGTTTAATTGATGCAATTCCACATGGCTGGGAAGGCCTCAGGAAACTTGTAATCATAGCAGAATATGGGGAAGTGAGGTACATCTTTTCTAGGCAGCAGGAGAGAGAGGCCAAGCAAGGGAAGGGGAAGTGCCACACTCTTAAACCATCAAATTTCCTGAGAATAGCATGGGGGAAACTGACCCCATAATTCAGTCACCTCCCACCAGGTTCCCTCCCTCTACACGTGGGGATTACAATTCAAGGTGAGACTTGGGTGGAGACACAGAGCCAAACCATATCAGAACTTACCTTTAACAACAATAATTTAATAATAAACTTTATTCCTTAGTAAGAAATATTTTTATCCCTTTGTATTTTTTATTTTTGTAAAGTTTCAACATGACTTCTTTTCCCATAGAGTTTATTTAAAATGGGAAGTACATCAGTAGTCACTTCATATCACTTTTGGCCCAAGTGAGACTGATGTCACATCGTGGAGTGCAAAGGAGTCTGTAAAGACTTTAATATAACCTATTTTTTTAATAGAATTTATTTTCATTTTCCTAAAACAACAGAGATTCAACTAATTGTATAATGTTGTCTTCTTGTTCTAGGTCTCCTAAAAACCCAGAACAGAAGATCATTAAGAGAGTGATTGCTCTTGAAGGAGATATTGTCAGGTAAGTATTTACTATTGTTTCTGAGTTCAAGTTTTATAAAATGTCTGGATTTTTGTTACCTATATCACTTGGGAAGTACATGTCATTCAAAGAGGGCCAAAGTTTTGGAGACATTCCAAATGAGCTGGTATATCTTTAGTGCCCATCATTAACCTTTCATGTTGTAAGGAATACATAAACTTTCTGATTATATTGTTATTATTTAATCCTGAAGTACAGGATAAATAAATATTAATTTAAATTAACCATCTATTCTAAAATGAACATTAGATCATTATTGATCAGATATTAAAATTACAATGATTATTTTAAGATTGTGATATCAAGGTTCATTAAAAATTTCAAGGATATTTAATACAGAAACTAAGAGGACTGTTTTATACTTATAGAGATGTGAGAAAACTGAAAAGGATGTGAAACAGAAACTACTACATCAGTGACAAGAATGGAAGCTTGAGATGATAAGATTGTAACAACCAGGTGTTTAAGCAAGCTTTAGTGATGTATTTATTGTACTTGCTGATAAGTCAAGAACGATTGTTGACATTCAGCAAGTAAACATTGTATGGCATGATATGTCTCGTTGTGATTGCTTTCTTTAAATATGTTGTAGCCAGGCCTAGACAATGTGGTGACCAAAATGCTTTGAATGCTACATTTCAGAAGTTTTCTGACCTTGTTTTTTAAAAAAGCTTGAACCTAAAGTATTTGTATTAATGATAGTTCATATTAATCAACCTCACTAAAATGAACCTCAGACAGTTTTAGAGCAGATTCTAGGCCAGCAGTTCTCACTGCATGGCCAGAGGATGCCAGGGGATTCCTAAGACCCTTTTAGGGCCTATGAGATTAAAACTACTTTCCTAATAATTCTAAGGTGTTACTTGCCTTTTTTTCACTCTCATTCTGTTGTGTGTACAGTGGAGTTTTCCAGATTTGTGATATTGGAATTGATTGAATGCAGGAGCAGATATGAGAATCCAGCTGTTTTCTATTAAGCCAGACACTAAAAAGATCTGCAAAAATGTAAACAAATCAGTCTTTTTATGATTTATTATTTGCTTTTGGAAAAGAACTATATTTTTTATTTAAATCCTATTGTTTTTGTTAACCTAAGAGTTTATTTTTGGTATTTTAAATTAAATCAATAAATGAAATTTTAAAATAATTTTCTATTTTAATTTCTAATATGGTAATTACTGATAAATAGCAGCCACATAAATAAAAGTTTTTTGAGATTTTCAATTATTATTTAAAATGTGAAGAAGTCCTGATACCAAACAATTTGAAAACTTATTGATGTACAAATTCATGGCAACAATTTTCATGTCAGGATTGACTGCTTATACTAGTAACCTACACGATATCAAAAACATGGGGAGAAATGCCAGATATAGGTGACAGGAAGATGGAGGCAGCAAACCACCTTGCTATGTATGTACCTATGCAACAATCCTGCATAATCTGCACAGGTACCCCAGAACCTAAAGTACAATAATAATAATAATAATAATAATAATAATAAAAGACACAGAGATGCCAACAACCTGAAAAAAATTTTTGATCGAGGTATAATTTATTTACCTTGCAATTCACCCATTTAAAATATACAGTTCAATGAGTTTTAGTATAAATTTATACAATTTTCCAGTCCTCATAACAATCTAGTTTTTGAACACATCTGTTACCTATTACCTTCGAAAGTTCTCTCTTGTCCATTTGCACTAAACTCCTGCTTTCACTCCCAGCCCCAGACTTCCACAGGTCTGCTTTCAGTCTCCAGAGTCTAGCCTTCTCCAGAAATTTTTTTAAACGGAATTATACAATATATAGTCTTCAGTGTCTGTGTTTCTTTTGTTGTTGCTAACAGAATGTTTTTTAGGTTTCTCTGTATTGTGCATATTGTCTACAGTTTATTTTTATTCCTGAATATAATCTATTTTATAGACTTACCATATTTCGTTTATCCAGTCACAACTTGATGCATATTAGGATTGTTGCCAGTGTGGCATACTATGAGTAATTCTGTAGATATTGGTATAAATACTATAAACATTTGCATCTTCTGGTGGAAATATAGTCTCATTTCTATTGGGTATACAGTTGACTCTCTGTATTCATGGGTTCCGCATCCCTGGTTCCAACCAACTGAAGATGGAAAATATTCAGAAAGAGAGAAAACAAAGGATACTGTGTCTGTACTGATAAAAAAAAAATACAGACTTTTTTTCTTATCATTATTCCCTAAACAATGCAGTAAGACAAACATTTGCATAGCAGTTATATTGTATTACAAATAAATAATCTAGAAATAATTTAAAGGATATGGGGGGATGCACATAGTTATATGCAAATATTACATCATTTTTGTGTAAGGAACTTGAGCATCTGTGGATTTCGGTATCTGTAGGGGGATTTTGGTGTCTATATTTGTGAGAACTAATCTCCCACAAATACAGAGAGACAACCGTATCTGTGGGATGCTGAGTGTTATGGTAGATGCATGTTTACCTTTCTAAGAAACCATCAAACCATTTAAGAAAGTGGCTGGATCATTTCGTGTACTGCCAGCAATGCATTAGGAATCTAGTTTTTTTTTACATCCTTGTCAGCACTTGATATTGTCTATATTTTTTTATTATATCCATCCTAGTGGGTGAAAAGTAGAATCTCATTGTGGTTTTAAATTGCATTTCTCTGAATCCTAGCGATAAAAACAAACTACAGTGCACACTTTCCATTCATATCTCTTTTTGGGTAAAATATCTGTTCAAATCATTTGTAAATTTTATATTGGGTTGTTTTGAGTTATAAGAGGTTCTTTGATTATTTTAATGGAGTGAGCATTTGGGGGAGGATGTATAATGCTATGATTTAGTCAGATGCAGGTCTATTAGTATAAAAGAACTTAGTTATCATTTCTTATAGAATCTATGTTCTAAACTAGAAGAACTTGGTGACTATTTTTTTCAATAGCCTCTCCAGCCTTCTGCTTTGTGGCAGAAACTGGGAAGAGAAAATTTAGAAAACCGTTGGATATACTTCCACAAATATCCCAAATACATTTTCAGTATTTGGAAAACAGTGTGTAGATAAGATGCAAATCCCATTCAAAGAATGTCAACAAACCTTGAAAACATTACTCTAAGCAAAGGAAGCCAGTCACAGTAGACCACATACGTATGATTCCATTTATATAAAAGGTCCAGAATAGACAAATTCAAAGAAACAGAAATAAATTAGTGATTCCCAGAGGCATGGAAGAGGGGGAGTGAGAGTTACTGCTAATGAGTATAAGGTTTTTATTGTTTTTGGGGGTTATGAAATTGTCCTAAAATTATATTGCAGTGATGGTTACACAACTCTGTGAATATACCATACTAAAAACATTGAGTTGTACATTTTAAATGGATAAATTTTATCTTATATGAATTATATCTTAAAAGCTATTTTTAAAACCCAAAAGAATGTGACACCAAAGCAGGCAAAAACGTCATCTATATAAAGCAATCTACCAGGATTAGGAGTACCAAGGGATCCATTTTACATTATAATCCAAAGAAAACACAGCTTTTAACTCAGATACATCGGAATTGGTCACTAGCTGAACAGCCACCAATATGAAACTGCAAATGTTGGTCAAACATAAAAAGCTTTGTACAATCAGAAATCCTACAACAGACCTTTCTGAGTTATAGTTCAGGTGTTGCTTTCCTCAGTACGTGTAAATATTGGGTATACAGCGGAACCAGAGCCAGAGCAAGGGTTAATGATGCCAGGTTGGGATTTGAGGGAACAGGAATTGGATGATGTGAAAGGTCTACACTCTTTCTCCACTGCTGCAGCCCTCATGCAGTCTGTGAATTGACACCAGGGGCGTACGGCTCTATCTGTCCCCCTTTGGTACACCTCTCATATGGAGCAACCAAAAACATAAATAATGGACTTTCCAACTGTGTGGCCTCTAAAACTATTGGATAATTGATTCAAAAAATAATCATTTGTTAGTGTTTGATGTTTTTAAAGAAACTTGAAAACTCCTTTTCCTTTGAAACATTGGTACCTGAAGATCCGTGGCTTTCTAGATTTTATATTAAAAGCTGAACACATATATTCCTATAATGATTTTCCAACAGTGTTGAAATGTTAAGAGGTATTTACATAATAGAGTGTTATTTACTGGTAAACATACATCTTTTCTCTGTGATTCATTTTTTAAAGTGCCAGAGCATATTAAAAACTATAAAAATATGTTATGCTGTCTACTACTAGAAGCCATTAGTCTACTGGTCCCCTGACTTGGGACAGGCAAGGTGCTTTGGTCTGTGATGTGGATGCCTCAGTCCCATCTTTCCTCTGTATATTATTAGATTACCTAGTAGGCAAGCTAAATTCAAATATAGATCACCAAAAGTATTTTCTTGGAAAGAATTTGATATTTCATAAAATGATCAAGGAAAGCAGTCTTATTTTTTAGGACTTACTTATACTTACTGTAGGTTTCAGTAGTATTTTTATTTTGAATTACATATAATTAGAGGTTAGAGAATGAACCAAAATTTTTTTGGAGGTTAGACCCATTGAAGGATTAATACAATATTCCACTTAATATTCTGTTAGTTACACTCCACTCTGTTAGGTGGCAAAAGCAGATATGTAGTGAAATATAGCTTAAAGAGCACTTAGGGGTATCTGGGGAAGTAAGGGCAGTAGGAGCCAGGGCTCAACCTAGCCTTACTGCAGAATGGGAATGGCAGTGTTGCAGGACTTCTAGGTTTTGTCACTTGCACCCTCTGTCCACTGGCATATTGCTTTTGCCTATCTGTGTTTTGGTTGGCTTTTGCCCCACCACCAACTGCTGACTTCTTGGATGTGCCTCATTACCTGAGAGAAGTCTGAGTGTCACCCTTTGACATACAGATCTAGGACCTGTCCACTTGACAGATAGCTGGTCAACCAACTGCCTTTAGGGTAGGCATCCTTCCCTGGTCTTGTCAGCTGTAGGTGGGTAGACCAGTCATCTGCTGCACACCTTGTACTTAAAAGGAACCTGTTGGTAAGGGCTTGTTGGTGTGACAGATAGATGCACATCCCAGAATGGGGCATTACAATAAACAGACACTTTGCTCAGAATTGCCTTTTGAAACATTTCAATAAAACTGTAATCTTCTCCCCTTGGAGTTGTTTCGATATTACTCTCTGGGGAAAATCAACTGTTTTAAAGTTTTGTTTTAAATTACAGAAATAACACAAGCTTGTAAAACTCAAAAGGCTTTACTGAATATCCTTGCACACATACCTTTGTACACTTGTATGTTTCTTTTTGTAGAATAGAGAGATGAAAGTGGAAATATTGGGACAAGTTTGTTGTTGTTGTTATTGTGGTTATTTTTACTTCCAATTTATACTGCCAAATTTTCCTCTTAAGAGGTTTGTCTACATTTATACTCCTATCAACACAGCATGAAAAACCATTTTAGAGAAATTTTAGAGACAATTGATTCAAAGGTCTTGTGCAATGGGGATATTTTGGACTTAAGATTTACAGGGTAAAACATTTCAACAGAAATTTTAAAATTAGTTTTGGATTATGAGGTTAACTTTCATTTAAGCAGTTCACTGACTGTGTAGAGCTTAGTAGCATTCTTTTAATAAGCATTGTAGTCTAGATACTGGAGAGACATAAGTGAACATAAGAGACAGTGTTCCTGCTCTCAGGATGCTTACATTCTAGTGGTTAGAAGCAGACAATAAACAAATATATAAATTTTTAAATGTACATTACATACATTTTTATATACATTACATTTTATAGACATATACATTATATGTCTATAATAATACAATGTCATGAGTAAGAAGTACTATGAAGAAAATTGAAGTATAAAAAGGGTTAGAGAGAGATGGTGAGGATATGGGGCTGTTTTTTAGGTACGATGTTCACTGAAAACTTCTGTTAACAAAAAGATGTTTGAAGAGACTCAGAAATTAAGGAAGAGAGGGAAAGAGTCATACTAATGTCTGAGGAAAGGAGAGTTCAAACCAAAGGAATAGCAAGTGCAAACCTAAGATGGATAGGTGAGTTCAAGGAAGTACAGACTTTATTGAAGAAGGGAAAGACTTTACTGAAGAAGGGAAACTGAAATAGGATTAGATCTGACAGGTTTGCAGAGCCCTGTGGGTCCTAGAAAGGACTTTGAATTCATTTTAGAAGGATGGCGAGCCATGGAGCAATGTGATCTGATTGGCGTTTTTAAAGAATCACTCTTTCTGCTGATGGAGAACAGACTGAAGGGGGATACTCTGACTCAAACAACTGGTCAAAGTGTTTTACTATTGAGAAAATAGCATCTAGTGTCTTGTAAAAATAGTTGTATCCTTGTTTATGACACGCATGATACTTTTGTTATTTTAAATGACTTAGATAAAAGTAGTTACATTATTTATAGTCACAGTCATTATGATTATATTGACAAGGCAAAAAGTATCCTGGAAGTACTTTTTCAGAGAATTTAGCTGAATTTACAAATAAATATTGTAAAAGATGAGACTTTGGGTGGCCTGAACTTTCCACCTTGATGTCAGCATTGATTAAAATCACAAGGCATGGCTTGATTCTGTGGATCTCATAGCTAGGGATGCAGTCATTTTCATAATGTTGACCCAAGTGGGTATGCTTACCTATAACACCAAACAGTAAAAAGAAGCTGCTTCGACTGATACTTAGACCCATTAATCCCACTGAAATATTATTTTTAGTTAGTTGCTTTTTCTTATTAATTTGTTATGACTCAAATCGAAGTACTGTTTTAGAAAAGCATAAAATGAATGCAAAGCACTAAACTCCAGCAAGTCAATGTGAGGCAACCACAATTGCAGATTTTAAGGCATCAACATTTTTTATTGGAACACTTGTATTTCTGTTTCATAGATCTTCTCTGCCCAGTCAGAAATGAAGCCCAGCATCGTTTTCCCTCTTTCTTGGTGAAATACCACTTTATAGAATTTTGGAATCTCGGTCTCCATGTGGTTAGCGACCTCAATGAAGTAAAGGAATGGACTCTTTTTGGTCCCTAGTGAAGAAAGTGCTCGTGTGACTTGTCATCTACACTAGGACACTTTGAGAGTGAGGAAAGATGAATTCATTATTACATGAGGGAGTTAACGTAAACGGGGACTGCCAAAACAAACTGAAACAAATGGTTGCTCTACTAAAGAAATGTAATCTGCTTTATAAATCGCTTCACATAATTTGATTTTGTTCAGTTCGTGGGCCTGCCTGTTCAGGGGAATTCCAAGAAGTGTTCATCGAAAACAGAATCGCTTCTTGACTCCAGGGAGGAATCAGGCAAGGGAGGATCAGTGCTGTTGTCAAGCAGTGTTTGCTGCTCATGACGCAGTCATTTTGTGCTGGTGAGCACAGCACAAGGCTTTCTTTAACTGGTATTGATATTGCAGAGTACTCCCAAATAGAGAATCATGAGTCTTCTCTCACTGCAAAATATTTAAATGAAAATTTGTCTTTGAGTCTAAAGACTATATTGTAAAATGTCAGAACACTCTAATTTATTAAAAACAACTTTCTGGTATTAGCAAAAGAAAAATCCATTTTGTCACTAGAAATTAAACATTTCAAAGCCTGTTTATTTTAAATGTACTATTGAAGATGTGGAAATCAATATGAGCCTATCATAGCTGGTTGAATCATATTAGGTTGCAGCAAACGATGGATCTTTATAGGTAGAAAAACAGAACTAAATTGAGTTTTCCCCAGTATAACTACAAATGATGCTTATTTAATAACTTCTTTTTTTTTTCTCAATGATTGGTGCAATAGCTCTGAATAATAGAAACCAATGTATCCATATGGCTGTTGCTGAAGATCATGCATTTATTTATGTCATCTTTGGTAGATTAGGAATTAGAGATGGTTTCTGTCCTGAAAGGAGGGAGATATGAACAGAAACTTGTGTTCTGGACCCTGTTAAAGATTTGGTGAGTAAAATGTTTTAGAGCATGGAAGCTAATAGTTTCATTTTATAAAGTTCTCAATCGGAGCCGGGTAGGTGATTCTTTTGAGGACAGAGGATATTTGTACACTGGTTCTTAGTTGTTGGTAGCTTGAGCAGAAGGTGTTCAGAAATCTTTTAAGCCCTTTAGCCTGGTTTAATTTGAACCCTGAATTTTCTAAAATCAAAATAGCGTTGCACATTCATCTTTAATGCTGCTGTTTGATAGACAAGAGATTGAGCGGTACAATTAAATGTCTTAGGGTCTGTCCAGGGGTTTGGTTGCCACCAAGTAAGAGGCATTTGTGAAAAATCATCAGTATCCCTCTGGTGTTACCCCTAGAAATTATTAGTATATTGTAGATATTCTTAGCTTATTGGTACAGAATTATAACTTTTCCTTACTGAAGAATCATAGGTTGGTAGACAGCTTATACCTTTATGAAAATAGTTTTTTCTTTTCTAAAGTAGGTTGATTATGTTTTATTCTATTGCTGTATTAGTGAATAAAAATGGAATTGGTAATAAAAACTGTATATCTTAGCAATAGGTATTTGTTTCTGATCACCAGAGAGATAGTCACCTTAAGTTTATATATAGACTCTTTACATATATTGAAGTTTATACCTAGAATCTTGATTTTATATCAAGATTAATAAATGTGAAAAATGTTGGGTTTTTAAAAATATATATATTATTTGTGTAATCAGTTTAGCAGTATAGGGAGATTTCTGGAGGCACTACATCAAACATAGGGCATATACTTTCATGTGTGACAGCTGGAGAAAGTCATTAGGCGATTTAGATTGAATTGCTTTATCCGATAATGATGACACCCATTATATGTGATACTCTCCCCCCCCACTGTCAGTGGTTTCCTTGAATGGTTTCATTTTCTACCTTAGTCCACCTATCGCTCGTGAATAGACTTCATCTTTAGATATGAAAGTCTCGCATATTTATTCATTCATGCATAGTTATTCGTTAGGTATGACGTAGAAGCCATGACCACAAACTATGAACTCAAACTGCCTTAGTTCAGATCCCAGCTTTGCCACTTTGCCAAATTACTTAATCCTCTAAACCAAATTTTCCTCATCTATAAAATGGAAATTGTAATAGTGTATACTCCATAGTGCTTTCTGGAGAATTATGTGAAATAATGGATATAGTTTGGTTAGCACAGTGCCTGGCCCTTGGCGTGTTCAGTAAATATCAGGTAGTAGTAGTAGTTGTTATGATTTAATAATGATTTATTGAGTGCCTTGAGTATTTACTGTGTGTTAAACACTGTTCCCGTTTCAGGGATTATAAATATTAAAAGCCAAAGATGAATTATTGTCCCTTTGAAGTTCCTAGTCTGGTGGAAAGGCAAGAAAGACAACAAAGGAAATGCAGTGTAACAAGAGAATTGCCACCATGCAGATGCACTAAAACCCCTGGAGCTTAGCAGGAACATCTGGTGGGCCTAAGTGGCATGGCTGTGTTGGAGACAACTCTTGGGTTGGAGTTTGAGATGAGAAGGAGATCTGTAGCCTCTGTCTTAATTGCAAAAATAATGTGTGCTTAATATGGAAAATTCAAACAATAATGGAGCATATAACGTAAAAAGAAAAGGTTCTCATTTCTCTCTTCCTCTAATCACAGCCCTAGATATATATCTGGTGTGTATTCTTTTAATCTATGTCACACTGAAAAGACTAGAAAAATATTTATTTTATGTCAGATTTTATTGTGAATATTCCAAAATAAAAATATGCACTTGAGATTTATTTCTAAGGATTAAGACATATATCTGTGGGGAGTTCACCATACATGTTACACTAGGATACCTATGCTAGGTAGCTATTGGAAAACATGACAATTCCAGAATTGCCTATTTAGTAAGTGTTGGAATCATCCTAGCAGTAGCATACATAAAGATATCATGGATATATTATTGGGTAGCAATGATATGTGCTCTAGATAAATGTATAGAAATGTAAGGGACAGAGAAGGAATGTTGAATAATTTCCTCATTACTTGATGTTTTTTATATTAAGCTCATTAAATCTAAAATGAAATATTAGAACCGTCATGTTTTCTCTAGGTAGTCCATGGGCTAAAATAACTTAGGTACTTAAGGTAGAAAAAATATTGGCTTAGCTTAATTAGGATAAATCTCTTCAACACAGAGTCTAGCAGGATGATCTAATCTTGCTGTATCCTCATCTACATCTCCGTGACTATCTGAAGACAGTAAACAGTTTCTAACTTCTGATACTTTTCACAAAACTTCTTTCCCACTTCTTGGACTGGCTTTGGAACATTACTCCTTAGTTCTACCATGTGCCTCAGGTTTTCCCCCAATGCAGATGGACAATATGTGGTTCTCCTTTGCAGTCCGCTGTCTCCTAGCAGGAAGCACACCACATTTGGAGCTGGTTAGTGCATTCCTGTATTAACCCACTTATGCCCAGTGTTCCACTGGAACGCTAAGCATGTGGGAGTTATTTATATCCTACTGCTCAAGGTCATCATCAAGGTCTGATTTTTTAGTCATGCAAAAGCTCAAAAAAATTGCGAACTCTGGCATAAATGGGTTAATTAACCTTCTTTACTGCTGGCTCAATTATATTTCTGAGTAGTATAACCTTTTAAAGATATGAACTCGAAGTAAAGATGTAGAGAAATAACAACTTTTGTACCTTCCTTTGAACTAAGTATTGATTTATGTTTTTTTCTCTGCCCATGGTAATGTAAGTCTGTCAAATATTTGGAAAGGACTTATAATTATCTCAGCAGGAAGCTTAAAATTTGTCTTTTAAAATATCCCCCTTTTTTTAGCTGAGCTTTAAAAGCATGTCAGAAAGATTCTAGAATATTTCAGCCTGAATAATTACTTAATGTTCAGAAACAGTGCTTCTATTTTTGTGCAGTTTCGGTTCACCTTGTTTAACTTAACATTGACCATGGTTTCTCTTTTAAGATGTTGGGAGGAAGAATTTTATGTAGGGAAACAGGTAAGTTCAAGTTATTGATTTAAACAGTAATGGACGCTTTTACATTTTTATTTAAAAAATTGTTTAGAAGGTTTTTTAGGTGTTTATGAGCAGTGAAGAGTAGCATCATATAGTAG
The DNA here is from genome assembly GCF_001604975.1 of Cebus imitator. Lineage (NCBI taxonomy): Eukaryota > Metazoa > Chordata > Mammalia > Primates > Cebidae > Cebus > Cebus imitator. The sequence continues at coordinate 831,373 of NW_016107869.1, forward strand.
ATCGTGCATCATACTTGGAGTAAGACAATAGAGTTCACTCCTAGCTGTGTTCCATACAAAGCTGTGGAACCTTGGCAAAGTTATTGATTGCTGAGTTTGATGTATTTGATGTATTTATATCTTTCTATTCTCTGGATTATTTTGAAGACCAAATAAGATTAAATGCACACCCACACACACCCACACACACACACAACCACCACCACCACCACCACACCATATATACATGCAACAGTACTTTGTGAGCTTTAACACACAGTCACCATTAATTTAGTATTGACGAATTTTCTGTTTGGTTTCTTCAGAGCTTAACAGAATGCCTTGCCCATTTTAGATTATCAAATTTTTGTTGTCATTGTAGAAATAACATGATTGTTCTCCTAGGTTAATGAATAGCTCTGTATTTTGTGAACTGTGAAGCTGGAAGAAACAAAAAAATTAAAAGTTTTTTAATTTAAATTTTTATTTTATTGTGATGTCAACACTTTATATAAGATCTACCTTCTTAAAAGATGTTTAATTGTGCATACAGTATTGTTTACTATAGGCACAATATTGTACAACAGATCACTATGATGTATTCATCTTGCTTAACCTAATTTTATACTCATTGATTACTAACTCTCCATTACCACTTCCCCCAGCTCCTGGTAACCACCTTCTACTCTCTGTTTATATGAGTTTGACTATTTTAGATAGTTCGTGTTGGTGGGGTCATGCAGTATTTGTCCCTCTGTAACTAACTTAACTCCCTTAGCATAATACTCTCAAGGTTCATCTATGTTGTTACATGTGGCAGAATTTCCTTTTCTTTTTCTGCCATAAAACAGAACAAGATTATATTTCAATATACAACTTCTGTATAACCAAAAATTAAACCACCACAGTAGAATGAATGAGAAAAAACATACTTGCAATTCTAGACAAAATATTCCTTTCTAAGTCTTGAAAAATATTTCAAGTTCAAATAAATATATGTATATTTGGCATATATATATGAACTTGGTACATATATACATATGTTCAAATATATATATTTGTTCAAATATATATATGTGTATATATATGGCATATATACTTGACATATGTATGAACTTGGTGCATATATATATGCACCACATTTTCTTTATCCATTCATCTGTCTATGGACTTGGTAAAAATACACCAAAGTCATAGAACTCAACAACTTTGTAAGGAACAGAGCTGGGGCTGAATTTCCTGTCATGCTACTCCAAGTGTAACTATCATGCTACCCCTCATTGTCAGTAGGCTGATTCTGCATGTTGGCTGTTGTAAACATGTTGCAAAGAACATGGGAAGGCTAATATCTTTTTGACATTCTGATTTTAATTTTTTTGGATATATATCCAAAAGTAGAATTGCTGGATCATCTACAGTAGTTCTATTTTTTATTTTTTGAGGAACCTCCTTACTGTTTTCCATAGAAGCTGAACCACTTTGCATTCCCACCAACAGTGTACCCTGAATAACCCAAACAACAGTATGTCCTGTTCTCCTTGACAAAGAATAACATAATTGGAGGCATCATACTTTCTGATTCCAAAGCTACAGTAATTACAACAATATGCTACTGGCATAGAGACGGATCTATAGACTAATGAAACAGAATACAGACACCAACAGAAACCCATGCATATACAGTCAATTGATCTTTGACAAGCGTCCCAAGAGTACACAATGGGGGAAAGTCAGGCTCTTTAACAAATGACGTTGAAAAAACTGGATATCCAGATGCAGAAGAATGAAATTATACCTTTATCTTACACCACACAAAAAATCAACTCGAAATGAATTAGATTTAAAAGATTTGAAAATGTGCAATGTCTGGAAGAAAACATAGTGGAGTAGCTTCATGACAGTGGTTTTGGCAATGATTTCATGCCACATGCAACATAAGCAAAGACATACAAAAACACTTTTTTCCCTCATTATTCAGGGGATTTTTAAATTTCTATTTTAGATTCATAGGGTATATGTGCTTATTTCTTACATGGGTATGTTGCATAATGGTGGGTATTGGTCTTCTAGTGCAAATACTTTTAAACTTTCCATGCAAGTACTCAAGTGCTGTCTACTGTATCTTTCTAATCTCAACCAGCTTCTTCCTGCATATTGTTGCCTGTTGGCAAGAAACCGCACTTACTGTTTTTCTAATTTTTTTTCTTGTCTCTGTAGTAGAGATCAGCATACATTTTCTTTAAAAGGAGAGACAGTATATAGGCTTGGTTTTGCAGGCCATGCTGTCTGAGAAATCTATTCAACTTTGAGAAATCTATTTCATGATATTGTTGCATGAAAACAACCATAGGCAACGCATAAATTCCCAATAAAACTTTATGTACAAAAACGGATGTTGGACTAGATTTGGCCCATAGGCTGTAGTTTGCTGACCTGTGGTCTATATTATCTACTTTTATTTCCTTATCTTGGAAATCCGTAGAAAATACAAAACTTATTTTTAGTTTTGGCCAGTAGTTTAAATAGAAGAGAGGAATTAGCCTAAAAGCCATGGATTTGTTAGTTATATATTGGTTGAGGCAGAGAGCAACAGAAAAGAAAATATTGACTTGTTACTTTAAGTGAGATTTTTTTGAATTGCTAGAAGCCACGTGGGTACACCTAGACAATGAAGATACATGTCTTGAGTTGTATGGGTATATTAGAGTTCTTTGGAGAGACAAAACCAGTGCATATATATGATGCATAGGTATATGAGAGGGGACTTATTAGGGGAATTGGCTCATGTGATTATGGAGGCTGAGAACTGCCGTAACAGGCCACCTGTAAGCTGGAGACCCGGAGGTGCCCACAGCATGGCTCAGTGCAAAGCCAAATGCCTCAGAACAAGGGAAGCCAATGGTGTAAACTCTCAATCTGAGGTCAGAGGCCTGAGAACCTGGGGGTGGGGGGCAGTGATGTAAGTCTTGAAGTACAAACACCAAAGACCCTGGAGTTCTATTGTTTACGGACAGGAGAAGAGTATACCCTAGCTCTGGGAGAGAGAGGAAATTGCATTTTTGTTATATCCAAGCCCCCAGCTAGTTGGATGATGCCTGCTTATATTGAGGGTGCATTTACCCGACCTAGTCCCCTTACTCAAAAGCCAACACCCTCAGAGACACACTCAGAAATAGCCCCTTTACCCGTTCTCTTAGCAACTTTTAATCCTGTTAAATTGGCACCTAAAATTAATATCACAACAGAGAAGAGCTATTATACTGCAAAAACACTGCATAGGACCTTAACTGGAGAGCAGTGACAAAGGTCACAAAAAATAATACCAAATTTCATTGCCCAAACGGTTTCTTCTTAATACAAAAGGAATAGCTACAGTTGGGAAAATTCTGTATCAGAATACTATTCCATGTTATTTATAGCTTCTTTTATAAGCCCAGCCCAACTCTAATTATCTTTTGGTTGCTATTTTAGCTTACTCTGGCTGTGTTGGACCAAACCAATAGTAGAGAGAAAAATGGAGCTAATAACTTTTTAAAAAAATAATTTGGTTCCTCCATTCATTGTTATAGAAAATATTCAAATATTACCTAAGACATTGTGAGTCATACCTATGTATATAACAGTGTCTTTGGAACAAGCAGTAATTATTCCCATATTTAAAATGTTGATTTGAAACTAAAATCTGTTTGCTCTTTTATAGAGTTGAAAAGTATTTATTGAAAGAAATATTAATGGTAAATTGCTATTTAAAAAAAAAAAAGTGTTTCTAGTTTTCTTCTGCAAAGTAACCCTTCATGAGAGTCCGAATGGTTCTCCTTAGCAGAACTAATAAGATTTTGAAATTGATCATCATCCTGGTTGGGATTCAAATGAGGATTTAATTGAAAATGATTAAATTAAATTTTTTTCCTTATTAGGGTCCTGACAGTTGTTGATACTTTCTTTCAGAAGAGTGAAATGTGCAGTGAAACCTGTATATTTGGGGTATGGAGAGCAGCAAGTCATTAACTTTGGGCTCTGCAGCTGGACACCTGGGAATCAAGGAGATTTTCTACTTTGTTTATTACAGAAATAAATCCTATTCCCTGAACACCATGTGATACCTGATTTTAATATGAAGCCAGGAGCAGACAGTGATAAATGCTGCATCTCACCCTGCTTCACTTCTAAGTGTACTCCTACTTCCAAAGAACATTTCTGGAGCCTAGATTTCAATTTTACGTACATAAAAAAGTAAATCACTATTTAATCTTTTACTGTAACATGAAGAGGAGTGAGTAATACATACTGGAATGGAGTTTAGTAGGATGGAAAGCCAAAATGGAAAGATTATCTATTTGAGATGAAAGTAGAATAAGCAGTAAGCTTTACAAAAGCATGGAATATGCTTTTGAGGAGACGAATGAACAGATTAGAATTTGGTTTATGTATGGGAAAGTAAGGTGACCTTTAATGGATTTCTGGGGCCGTCTTTGGAGGATTATGTAAATGAAGCCTGAATTCTAAATCTAATACAGGTATCATTAAAATCAAGAGAGTGCTTACTGCATGATGGAAATTGAAATGAATCCTAGCTTTATAATGTTCCTGAGCCCTAGTATTCTCACATGACTTTCAAAAAAAATGCTTATTTTTTATTAAAACCTGCAACATTCTTAGGAATAAAGTGGAAGGAAATCAAGGAGGTTATGATAATGAAACTTCCCCAGCAATCTACAAAAATTTCACTGTATAGTAAGCCACCAATGAGTATTCAAATCATTTCAATCTTTGCTAATATGAAAGGTAAAAAATTTCTTGTTGTTTTAATTTGTATTATTTTCATTGCTAATACGAATGAATATTTTATGCATTTATTATCCTTTTGTTTCCTTCTATAAAAACTATTCCAGAATTGTCCATTTTAAAAAATGGTATTGAATGTTTTCTTAACAGTTATAACATGTTAAGGACTTGTCATATTTTCATCAATTATATCGTCAGTTTGTGATTTGCCTTTTAGTTCCATTCATTCTCATAGATTATTTAAGAAAGCAAAGGTAAAATAATTTTTAAAGTCATTTAATCATATTTTTGATGGTTTTAGATCCATGAAATAGAACTCTAGAAAGTGAAACATTTGGCATAGCTTCGATACATTTACCTATTGGTTTTATAGTTATTAGTGAGTTAATATTAATCTGTTGGATTTTACAGATATACAGACATGGGAGTTTACTATAAATTTTGCAGTCTATTTGTCTCAATATTTTAAATTTATAAAATCTAGAAATATTTTATTGTGGAAGACCATATATATCTTTATGTACATTCTATAGGCAATGTAACTATGGCATGAAAGGTGGCATTGTTGTAGTAGATTGTTTCTCTAAGTGTGATCACCAGACAGAAGCATCAGAGTCAGCTGGGAAATTGTTAGTAATGTATTCAATAAATTATTGATTTCCACTCCCTCCAGTTTGAGTCAGAAACTTTAGGGATGGGGCCCAGAAATCTAGGTTTTAACAAGGCCTCCAGGTAATTCTGATGCGGGCTGAAATTTGAGAACCTGTTTTGGTAGTTGGTCTCTCACCAATTAACTTCTGGAATTTGAGGTGAGTGGTTTAATTTGTTTACACTTTGGTTTAATCAGGTATAAAATGATGCTGTCTTTCCACAGGATAGATGGGAACATTTTAGATCACAAATCTCAAAGTCTTCGTCACTTGGTCTGTCACTGTCTCCGTGCTTACACTTAAGTTCCCAGTGTTAGGATTTTGGTTGGGATATTTGTTGAGAAAAGATACACGATGGTGTCAGATCCTCCTGTTTCCTTTGGGTCCTTTGATGTAAAGGTCTGATTCTGCCCACCACCTCCACCCCAATTGTTTCTTTAGGAGTTCACTTCCACTTTTTTCTCAATCTCTGACCTCTCCATGATCACAAGGCTTTAGAAAAATGGAAAGTGGCTGACAATAATCTGAAGATATTTGGACTACATGATTTCCATGTCTTCCAGCTCCTAAATTCTATAGTAATTACTTTTTCTATAGAAACAGTGGAAGCTGCCAGTCATACATTTTTGTAGAAGGAAGAATGTTTTCCGTCTCCGGGGTACAGGGGTGGATCCCATAGCTGAGTCGTGCCCTGTGGCAGATACTTCACCGAGTGGCATCTTAACCACTGGGTTTGGAGGTCTCCCAAAAGGGGAAAGTGCAAGAAACAAGTGAGGTGGGTGTTTTCCCTTACAGCGTCCAGGAAGGCGGGTTACCAGGCCTTCACGATTTCCTCCCTGCATTACTGTGGCTGCATCCTAACTGGTTTCCCTTTCTAACCCATGCCAATCCATTCTTCACACTTTGGTAAGAATGCTTTTTTAAAAGTTAATCTCATTATGCCTTCCTGCTTTTTAAAAAATGTGAATCTCATTATGCCTTCCGTAAACAGGAGCCTTGCAGATATGGCCCCTCATGATCTGGCCTCTGAGTGTCCTTCAGCCACATTCTCCCCACTATGCTCAGGCATACCTGTAGTCTGCATTTTATTGGCAGCTATGTAACTTTTTGCATACCATTGCCTTTGAGGAAAGCACCTTCCTTTTGTTTTGTTCTTTATGTTTTGTTTTGGTTTTGCCTAGCAAATTCCTACTGAGCATTTTCATTTCTAGGAATTTATCTTGTAGATATATTTTCACATGATTGCAAAGGAATGTGTATAAAGGAGTTAATTATAACATTCTTTATAATAGCAAAAGACTGAAAACATTCTAAATTCATGTCAATGCAGTTAAGGACGTTATAGTACATTCATAAGATAGAATTTCTCTAAAACAATTAATAGGAAAAGGATCTATATGTATACGCATACGTATATACACACAAACACATATATACTTGTATATGAGTAAAGTGTGTCTGGAATTAGTTAACATAAATAGTGTCAGATTCTGACCACCACTTCCATCCCTATCATTTTTCTAGAGGTTCACTTCCACTTTCTTTGTAACCTAAACTAGTAACTAGTAGTTACTAGTAAATGAATAATTTTGCTTTTAGAGAAGGAACTGGAGGGTCAGGAGAGTGAGCGAGATTTTTATTTATATACTCTTTAGTCCTCAGGACTCTACCTTGAGGAACATTCTCTCTCTCTCTCTCTCTCTCTCTCTCTCTCTCTTTCACACATACACACACGCACACACACACACACACACACACTCTGTCTCTCTCTCTATGTCCTTGAGCTATAGTATTCCAGATTTAATGCTTATCTTCCAGATTCATGCTTATCTTCGTATGTTCATGTTTTATGCTGAATGTGACAGATCCTTCTCCATCCCCATCCGTCTAACATCCTGTATCCTTACCCTGGCAGGAATGATTGTCCCCTTCTCTGATTCCATAGTACTTTATTGATCTGACAGACGTAAAATACATCTGATTATATTAGAGCCAGTGTTACATGTATTTCTCTATATGTGAGCTCCCTGAGGTCAAGAGCAATGACTTACGTTTGGAGCCCAGAACAATCCTGCCTTATGAAATGTGGCATATCAAGAGTGTGCTCACTAAATATTTGTCAAATTTAATGACTGCAGAAAGCTCTCTGCAATATTTATAAAACTTCAATCCTAAGTATCACTTTGTGAAATGATTCTATTTATTTTGGAAATATTTCAACTTAGTCCAATTAGTATCAATCCCAACTCCTTATCTTTAAAAATGTAAACTCTCTAATGTGCTGAACATTAGCTTTTCATATTGCTGAAGGTTAAGGAAAGCAAGTGGTAAAGAACATGAGTCTCAGCCATCTGTTTTCATTTTTCTCTCTCCAGCAGCATAAATGCTGCAGGGATTGTCCCTGCATAGCAAAGGGGATGAGGATATGCTTGTTTATTATTGAAAAGGCTTAATGGGCTCCGTGTCAGTCAGCTTAGACTAACTTCTTCTGTGGTAAGACACTACCCCTATATCTCATTAGCCTGCAATTAATAAAGGCTTGTTTCTTGTTCCATTATATGTTCCCCATGGCTTGCATGAGGCTCTGCTCCATATTATTTTTTACCTGCAGAGAATAAGGCTATCAAGGTATTAATAGTCTCAGGGGAAATGGAGAACAAAAGCATGGAGGAACAATGGGATGGATCTTAAGACTTCTACTTAAAAGTGGCACATATTATTTCCACACGTCATTGGCCAGAAGAAGCCACCACATGGCCAAGTCTGAAATCAACAGGGTGGGCTTGTACCCACCAATCCCTCTTTCAGGAATGGGAAGCAAATATTTTGGAGAAGAATACACTCTACCGAAATCTTTGTTAGAGTTCTCTTAAAAAATAATTGGTTTTGCACTTGCACCGGTGTGCATATTCAACACACATCAAATGAGCATGTACCACAAACAGCGCACAGTAGGGAATGTGAGGCGAAGTCAGAGACTCTCTTTTCAAGGAGCTGACTGTCAATAGGGTCTAAAAATACCTATGATACTTTCCTGCACGTAGTTATGTCAGTACTGCTGGAGAAAGCCCGTGGAGGAGAGAGCATTGGAGTTGGGATAGCGTGAAAATGTATGCATTAGCTAGTGATCTCTGAATTAAATTTTTATCAGTATTACTTTGTAGTCTCAAAAGTAAAGGTATATTGTTCAGGGATTCATTGCATCCACCTGTACTTGAATTGTTGGCATAATTTCAGAAATTGTGTGGTCGATATATGTCATTGTTATAAAAATATTTTCATGTTTGATAATAAAGTATAACACGGACTTTCTGAGTCACTGATCAAAATAGCTGGCATTGCCTTATTTATCATATTCCTTGGGTGCTGGATGTCTATAGCAGGATATGGAAAAGTCTCATAAAAACCATCGAGTACGGTATTTTTTATAGTATTTTGTAGCCTTCTTTCTACTTAATTTTCTATTTACTCATTTGTTCTTTTCTGTGACATTTTATTTTTGAAGAACAAAAATCTGCTCATGCCACATGTTGGTTTTGGATTTCTTGGTGACTTGGGAAACAATTTTCAGTCTACCCACCGATACTTGGTACTGATGAGCTAAGCTGTCATTGTTTGTCTTTTGGAAGATTATTCATTCCTCGTCCCTTGCCTTTTAAATATATATTCAGAAGGATCATCTTTTGAGAAAGGATTAAGTATTTCAAGGGAGAAAAATCATTCTGCTGTTTCTAAAGTGTACACAGCTGTTAAACTTTAATTAAACAGGTTTTTAGGAAAGGGGACTGGAGACCAAGTTTGTAAAACTAGGCAGATATGCTTTGTAAATGAAGAAGAACACTAATTGAGCCAAGCATAGCAACCTAATATTAATTTTTAAAACACTTCCAGTGTATTTATTGTAAATCTTGACACTGCTATTGCGTATATTTCCTAATGAGTTATTCTTCAATTTAAGTTTAGCATTTGGTTGTCAAGGATTCCTAGTCAGTTGGAAAATTATAAAATCTTCCCACATTATGTTAATATTTATTCCAAGAAACTTAACTCTTGAGTGAAATGTAATTAATTGATGAGAATAAATGGTGAGTTTATACTTTGGAAGTAGAATTTATTAGGTAAGCCACCAAAATAATCTAGAGCAACCAGTCAATTAACAAAATTGTTTTATTACCAACAGATTCTGTATACTAAAACAAGACTCACAAAACAGATTTAATATTCAGATGTGTTTTTTAAGCTTATTTATCAGTCTTTTAACCAGGGTATGATTTTTTTTTTAAATTTATTAAAGGATAGCTATTTCATTTTAACAAAAATTGAGCTCAACAGTGCACGCATAATTTTGTGGAGGAAGAACAAAAAAGCCTAATGAATTAGAGCTTGTTACCACAGTGTCAGAAGCTAAGAAGCTTGTAGATGCACTGACTTATTGAACTGAGTTCATGATTTTCATTTGTGTTCTTTTGTGCATGAACTCTGTTAAGGAACATTATTTAATATTAGATTTCACCTTCTCAATTGGGAAGGCATATGGGAAAAACTTGAAAAGCATAAAAGTATTTCAGCTAAGTCTGCTGAGAATGAATGCAGTAAATAAAACCAAGTCGTGATTTATTTATATTACTCACAAGTTTAAACCCCTTGTCTCTCATTCGACAATAAATGTCCTGCATTATTCTCTAAATAGAACTATGAAGCATAAAGCAAGCATTGACTATATGCTTAAATGCATTAATATAATTATAAGAATTTCAAACCATTACTTAATAACTGAAAAGATCTCTTTTTGCTTATGTGAAGCAAAAGGATTATAGGTACTGTCCGTTCAGAAGACTTCCAAAGAATAGGAAGATATTTGAGGCCATTTATAGTTTTCCCAGACAGCCACAATAGCTGCAGATAAATGAAGATTTACAAAGAAATTATGCTGAGCAACATACATTATATGACATGTTGCTTTGTGGTGCTTCGACTGATATATTGAATAGCCATAATGCTGTCATCAACAGAATATCCCTGAAAATGGGATATTTCTCCCAGTAGGTTTCTGGATTAAAATGGTATGTTTTACTTATGCTGGGGATGAGAAATGCATAGTCCAGTCTTCTGAGAGATGCAGTTAACCTAAAAAGGTACTGTTATCCTAGGTTGTTTTTTGTTTGTTTGTTTGTTTTTGAGACAGAAGTTTGCTCTTGTTGCCCAGGCTGGAGTGCAGTGGCACGATCTTGGCTCACGGCCACCTCTGCTTCCAGGTTCAAGCGATCCTCCTGTCTGTTTCCCGAGTAGCTGGGATGACAGGCTTGTGCCACCACACCCAGCTAATTTTGTACTTTTCGTAGAGGCAGGGTTTCTCCATGTTGGTCAGGCTGGTCTCAAACTCTCAACCTCAAGTGATCTGCCCAACGCAACCTCCCAAAGTGCTGAGATTACAGGCGTGAGCCACTGCGTCCAGCCTCTACATTCTTACTTCCATTTGAAAGAGAGTATTATCACTGATTATGCTAAGCATAACTCTCCATAGTAGTGATTTCTTCTGTCATGTTGGATGAATGTCAGCAGTGATGATTGGTCTCCTAAGAATTTTTTCAGGCTGTCTTCCTTCATGCAACACACTATCAGCATATGATGTGGCCATGATTAAACCACCACTTATAAGCATATTAATCACAAAGACTTTGCAAGTTCTTTCATTTTTTTTTCCCAAGCCACCTAGTAAACAAAACAGAATCTTGTGGTTTTTCTTTCCCTTGACACCTGAGGTATTTCCTCTAAGCCAGGTAAATCACTTCAGGTTGTTGTTTGTTGTGTTTGTTTCATTATTAATTTACTAAAAGAGTGACATACGTTTGCATACCTTGATGACAGAACTTCAAAGATGCGTTCAGCTCATTCTCACCCACGTTATAGATGAGGTGATTAAGGCCTGAAAAATTATGTGACTTACCAAGTTTCCATAGCTGCCTAATGAAGTAAAACTCAGATCCCTTAACCCTTAGTCTATCTTGATGTGCCAATACTCATTGGAAATCTCTAAACTTCAGTGCAGTTATCCTTCATTCTGTGGGGCAGGTGAGTGGCTAAATGAGATCTCTAAAGATCCATTTATTTCTGAGATTTTATAATTTTGTGATTACTAATGAATAGCCATCAAATAAGCATATTTGGAATTGTGTTTTTATTTGTGTTACTATATACATGTTTATATTAACTTTTTTTTGTTTGGTTGGATTCTTGCTCTGTCACCCAGGCTAGAGTGCAATGGCACAACCTTGGCTCACTGCAACCTCTGCCTCCCAGGTTCAAGTTATTCTTCTGCCTCAGCCTCCCAAGTAGCTGGGATTACAGGCACCCACCACCACACCTGGCTAATTAATTTTTAGTAGAGATGGGGTTTCACTATGTTGGCCAGGCTGGTCTCAAACTTCTAACCTTGTGATCTGCCCGCCTTGGCTTCCCAAAGTGCTGGAATTGCAGGTGTGAACCACATTATTTTAACTTTTTAAACAGTATGCCACTGTGAGATCTCTGCAATTGGATCTCCCTTATTTCCAGATAAGGAGACTCTCAGTCTATGGTGTAGTAATGTAGTACTACTGTTTTGCTCACATGAACATATAATGTCAGAATGTGTTTTACCTTTTAGCAAAATACAGCAGAGGGTTCCCTTCTGTTGCATGTCTGTGTCAGAACTTCAACAGTCTTTTCTGTGTATGGCCTCTTTTGCTGCAGTTGGGAGCTTTTCTGACAGGCGACTATGTTCTATTGTTGATGCAATGAATACGGTGAGATACCCACATTTTGTTTAAAGATAGTCACTGAGCAGTATCCTATTGCCAGCTTAGATGACTGCTTAATTATAGGCATGCTTTTCGTTTTCTTTTTTTTTTTTTTTTTTTTTTTTTTTTTTTTTTTTTTTTTTTTTTTTTTTTTTTTTTTTTTTTTTTTTTTTTTTAATGCCTTAGCCATGCATGAGCAGTATAGGCATGCTTTTCTAAGGGACATATATTTGTAATCTTCCATAAATTGGGTGACAGTGAATGTCATTTGGCTTACCTTCCTAGGGATGAGGGTTTAGGAAGAGAAGCTTCATTCAGTGTTTCATACTGTTGCCCACACTAACTTTCCAGGTGGCCCAGGAAATTACGAAGTCCTTGAGGCACTAGGACAGGCTTTGTGCCACAACACAAAAAAATCTTCCTACTTTATTTTTTTTAATTCCCTGTGTACTAGCTGTATAATTTTAGAAACAACTTTTTTTTTTTTTGCAATCTTACATTAGATCAATGGTTTTAAAAATCTGGCCAAACATAGAAGCTTTTGGGACTTAAAAACACAGATTTCTGGAAATCACTTCAGGATAATTGGAAACACCCAGGAATGCAGCCCAGGGATCTGTAATCAGACCAATTAAGTCAGAATCCCTGGGGATGATGCCCTAGGATCCAGCATTTTAAGAGCTCTCTAGGTGATTCTCATATGTAACCATGGTTGAAACATACTGCTCTTTACGTTCTTCTACCTTTAGAAGTCAGCTTTGGGAGCCCTCTGTTTTTTGCTTTAGAGGATTTAGCAATGTAAACTTAGCTTTTCGGGGTCAAATAAACGAATCTGCTTGTCATTTGTATGTTCATATGTGAAGTGGTCTGGAAGTCAGTTGCAGAATCTGTTCTAACAGAAGCTTAAACTTTTGGTATATTCAAACTTCATGATAGAGTCAAGAAAAATTATTTGCATATAAAAGATCTAACATTAATAGGTTCATTCTGTCTCACTCTGCTATCTCATCTTCTGGTAGGAACTGAATATCACATTCAATGATATTCTTCCCCTTAGGTGACCATTAAAAAAAGATCAACTATTTTTGCATTGTTTTATAGATTTAGGGGGTACAAGTACAGTTCTGTTACGTGGATATGTTGCATGGCAGTGAAATCTTGGCTTGTACTGTACCCATCACTCAAATATTGAACATTGTACCTAAGATCAGTTATCTTTTTAATCAGAAACTCCATCAGGGCTTACCTTATTCAAATGCATAAGCTGTAATTGGCATACACAGATGCATTAGTTTTGGAGGGTCTGTTTGGATTTCTTGCTTCATTTTGAGAAATGGTGTTTATTGGAAACATATTTTCAGTAAAGAAATGTGTTTCTTGTCCAGTCTGGCTCAGAAAACACTGTCACAGTGCACTTTTTCCACCATCCCTCATGAGGCCTCAGCTCTACTTTTATGTATTCCCTAGCTATATGGCTTTTATTATGGAATGCTTGCTTCCTCAACTAGACTGAATTCAGCTAGGAGGCATTTGGGGACATTGCTTGATACTCCTTCCTCCCTACTAGAACCTAACATAATGCTGAACACAGATTAGTTTGCCATTAATGTGTATTGAATCATTTATTTATAACCCTGACTGCCTTTTAAGGATGGTAGATCCTATTGAGCCATTTTGCCATGTACCTGACAGATGATAACATGAAAATTAGAAGCCACAGAGAGCTGAACTGATAGGCGTATGGGGAGAGGAATTTAGAATGAGGCCTAGGAGGGAGGTGTGAGGAGCAGGAATGGGAGAGAGAAAGGGTTGGGGGAACCAAGGCGATAAAGAAGGCCACCCAGGGAACAGAAGACCACTTCATATGACTTTAAAATGTTTCAGGGAGTCCTTGAAGTTCTGTTGCTCTGTGTATGCGAAGTTCTTGTAGAAATTGGCAGTGGCTTTGTATGCATCCTTGTTGGCACCGTTGTCACTGAGAAAAGATTCACTGAAGGAAGGTCCAGCAGAGGCTGAGATGCTACTGTGAAAGGATAACATGCCCCTTCTGCCAGGACGTAGCACGAAGTGTGAAATGGACCTTCGCAAACGAGAGCTGGGTATGAGCCAAGCTGAACTGGCTTTGCAAAGTGTAACGAGCTCAAAAGTGAACTTCTTCGTACTCCTGTTATTAGTCCCAGTTTTATGGGGTTGAGCCATATAATATTGCCATCTTCTAACTCAAAAATCATGAAATGTAAGCAATTACATGACATCTGGGTTAGAATGACCGGAATCATTCAATAGAAACTGTTGGCATTAAGTCTTAGAAGTGTAACTCCCTCCTAAGTTTTGAGTACCCTGAACCTGCCTTCAGATATGTAAGTTCTTTGAACGGGAGCCACCTACTTTTTAAGCCTCTTCATTCCCAAACTGCTGCTCAAACTTGTCACTCCTCTTAATGCCACATTCACAGCCTGAGGAGGGATCTTCACATGTATTCATATAATACCCTACCTTTATCTCTAGTCATATGACACTGTATGCTATTTTTTATTGTCTTCCCTTTTCATGTTTGTTTTCACCATTAATCAGGAAAGAAATCTGAAGAGAGAAAATCTGTACTTTCTCCTTACATGAAATGAGCCTCTGGGATCAGAGCTAGCCTTCTAAAAAGTTAGAGCCCGCAGGCATTATCCATGGAGTAAGATTTGAGAGAAAATTGGAAACATTCCCTAAACCAGCAGCCTATTCAGCCTGGAATAGGCTGAGCATCAATGATGAAACGTACAGAGCAAGGCCAAAGAGTTTAAAGAAAATCTTTATGAGGCCTGTGTTAAAGAGCACATATCTTTTATAAAAGCATCATATAATTTGTCTTGTTAAATATCGTAAGAGGACTTAATTTAATGCCGTCTCTGTTGTGTGCTTAGCATATTCAGAGTAAAGTTCCTGAGAGCAGGGAGAAAGAAATAGCTGAGGAACAGGGGGTTTTCTTTAAAAAAAAAAAAAAGTGGAAAAGCAAACCTCACAAACTTACCTGGACCTTCCCTCCCGTTCTATCTGCCTGGGGCAATTCTAGATGGTCGATCTCTGTTCAAGGTGGTGTTCAAGGAATGTTTAATCATTCCCTTCTTACCCCCTCAAGTATTTGGGCATCTGTTTATTACCCTGTTTATCTTCAGTGCAGCTATGTCTCCATCAGGCCCATCCTCTAGATCTGTTTCTCTGTGTAGCACACTATGAAAATGAAGGAGCAGTGCTTTCAAGTGAGTTAAATACTGAACTGTACATGAGAAAGTTAATATAGCTGTCATTGCCACACACCTCTTATTTGTGATTATGTTTCAAGTAAGCACAGTAACAGTAATCTTAAAAACCCTGTGGCAAAACGGAAGAGAGTTAGAGCTCTTCGCTGATATAATGTTCTGAAATAACATTTTTGCAGGTTCACCCTCTTACTGAGGGCATGTATAGTCATATATCATGCTAGCAAATCCTACTGCATTTTCCAGAAAGGAAACATGGAATTTTTTACCCTATCCTTTCAATTATCTCTCTTACAATTCTGAGGTTAGATTCCCATAGGGAGTACCTCAGTATTAAAACAGTGTGTACAAGGAAAATGTCGGCGACATATTTTTCCCCCCTTTTTTTGCAAAGGCAAAAAAATCAAATATTTTCTCAAATATCACTGGAGAATATAAAAGCTGAATTCTCAATAAATATACACTAGAAAAGTTGATTATTAAGCAGCGATTTCAGAAAGAGCTTAAGCACCTAAGACTTTTGCTGGGATTCATTCATTCAAGAAATAGTTATTCAGCTCTTATTATGTAAATGGTGTTGTTCTAGGCAATGTGGATATTGATAAGAATCCTTACTCTCATGAGCCTGTATGCAACAGTAGTGTAGGAATGTGGAGGCCAGAAATAGGACATAAAAGCAGACCACACAAGTAAATAAATAAATGGTAGTGGGAAGTACTCTGAAGAAAACAGAAGGGGTATGGGGCTAGCCACTGACTGGTTTCAGTGCAGATAGGTGTGTATGAGGGTTCAGGTAGTCAGCGAAGGTGACCTAGACTAAAGAAAGGAGTAGAAGAGAGAAGCAGTCCTCTGGAAACATAGGGTATGTGTATTTAAGGTACAGAGAAGATCAGGACCTTAAGGTGCTAATGAGATTGGTCTGTCTTAGGAAGGGAAAGAAGGGTCCTCTGGTGAATTTAAGTGTAGTGTAGTGGGAGATGAGGCCAAAGAAGGAGCTGGGATCCGACTGTGTAAATCCTAGACCATGGCAGAGCTTAGATTTTACTTTAAGTACGATAGGAAGCCACAAGAGGGTTCAAAACAGGCAGGTGACACGATCTGATTAATATGTTTAAGTGATCATTGGCACCAGTGTGGGGGTTCTGTAGTAACCCAGGCAAACAATGGTGGTGACTTGGGCCAGGGGGATAGAATGGAAATGGATAGAAGTTACAGTAGATGGAGTCTGGATATGCTCTGAAGAACACGTCAAGATTTGCTGAGGATTAGACAAAGGGACTGAAGGAAAGAGGAATCAGAGGTGGCTCCTTGGGTTTTAGTCTGAACAACTGAAAAACACATGGTAAAAAATGTTTATGGAGACGAGGAATATGAGGTAGAGAGAAGACCAAATTAGGCAAGAAAAAGGGTCATTGGACATGAGGGATAAACTACCTGAACGCTATACTAAATGAAGAAGAGTTCTTTTTGCTACTGCCAGTGGCATACCTTCCCATCTCAGGGTTTAATGACATCCCTTCGTTTACATGAGATCCTTATATGTTTCAGCCCAGGGAAATCGCTGTTTCCCTCCTTTGTTCTCATAGAAGTATTTGGAATTTCCTGCCAAGCAAATAGAATGCGGTAAAGTGTATCTTTTATGTGTCTCCAACCCAGGGCGCCTTTTCTTACCCTAATATATTCTCCTTTCCACCATCCATAGTTACCACCTCCAACCCCCTACTTCAGTGCCTGCCAGGGCCATTTATAACTCTTACTCCTGTCTTCAGCCCCCAGAAAAATTACAATTTTACATTTACTAGATTTTAGGTACATCTTCAGGCCCGAATGGAGTATTTTAAGATCATACAATTTATAAGTGATTCAACCATGTAATACTGATAATTTTCATGAATAGCACTGTGCTGGGTACTAGAGGAGAAATTTTTAATTTGAATAAACATAGCTGTTGCTTTTCATGAACTTAAGTATAATTAAAGCTATAAAACACGTTCACATGAAATAACTAAATAATAAAGTTAGGTAGTTAAACTTTGGGGAAACCACAGGGCTAAGTTTCTCATCCAGTTTGACATGATAACTCTCTAGTATGGTTACAGATGTGATGGTAATTCTACCATCCTCCATGACTTCAAACTTCACTAGCAATGCAGATTATTAATGTGATGATTAAGTGCTTGGGTTTTATATGATAGTTTAAACCATTACTGGGTCACTTTCTGTGACCCAGGGACCTCACTATCTGTCCTCCTTAGTAAAGTGGGAATAATATAACCTACCTATACAGCTATTATGATAAATGTGTGAAAAAATTGCCTGATAACGTGGTGAGAACCTGGTAAACATTTACTCTCGTCCTCTTCCTCCTTCCTGCTGTTACTATCGTTTGCTGGTATGAGTCGTGTAAACAATGAGAGTTTACAAGCACAAGGCTCTCTGTTCCCTGGAAAAGCTCAAGCTGGGGAAAAAACATGGTAACAAAAGGTTTACTATTGTCCAAAACCACAGGACAAAACAAAGAGGATAACCTTGGTGACATAAGGTTGGTGGAGGAGCTGACCACCATCTTTCCAAATAATTGTACCAAAGGAAGTATGAAAAGGAAGTAAAGGCTTCAGCAGAATAATAAAGTTTCATTGTTGTGCCCTGTTAAAAACACCTTGTAACTCTGTATTGACTTAACAAGGTTCCTGATTTACGCTGCTCAGTCTTATGTATGATGAAATGATTAAGCACAGTATACTCATTAGCTGCAGAACTGATTAATTCTCCTGAGCTAAGACTAAATCTACCTCCAAGACTGATACATTTGTCTCTTGACAAACGAGTATTTAATAGCAGTTATCTTCCTCCATCTACCACCTCCTTTTGTGGTCATTTGCTTGTTACTGGGAACTCGATGAAATTCACAACTCAATCATTTCATGACATTTCTCTTTGTAAATGGCACCTTCTCTGACACTTCTTGATCAGGGAAGAATTAGTAAGTGACTCATTCCCGATTTGTTAGTGCAAAACCTTTTTGTTATTTAATCATTTTTAGACAGTCACGGGTAGTTATTTAGCTTTGCATATTCTTATAAGTCATGAGCCTGCTTAGGCAGGAGATGTTGAGTAGCTTGTTGAATTATGCAAAGTTAGGTTCAAAAAGTCAATCTTGATTTACAGCTGTTGCGTGAACAATGCCGTACAGGCTCAGTGAAGCACATTATCTGCAAATAGTGCTCAGTACTTGCATAGAAACAGCCGAACAGAAAGCAACTTCATTCTATATGATTAATGCACAAGTGCATTATAAACTATAAAGCATTCTACTGATATAAAATGGAATTCATATGCAACATTTATGTGACAGTGGGTGGAACTGTCCCAAGGATAATGAGTTCCAACTGATGGCCAAGATCGTAGGAGACCATACTTTCTCAAATGGAGGGAAATATCTTAGTGTTACTTAATTCCGTGTACTACTTAATTCCGTATACTACTTAATTTTGTCTACTACTTCAGAATAACGTTTGTTGATTATGATGAAAGAAATTTCAGTAGCCATTAAATCTCATGAGCACTAAATGCCAACAATTCTAGAGATACAAGAGACTAATTGTAAGATACAATAATTCCCAAGATTTTGTTCTACAAAATTTATTCCCAATAAACAAATAGCTTTGCAAATTTGATGGGGCTATATGTACACTTAAGTCTTCTGTTTATTCCTCTTTTTTCTGACTTTCAGTTGACAGAGTGATTTGCTTCTCCCCTCACATGAGGAAATTTTTCTGCTACTTCCTTTACAATCAAACTAATAAAATAGAAAACAGAGCTGGGCTAGTGATTTCAATAAGTTGTCCAATAGTACAAGTTATAATATTGAAAGGGAGCAGAAAACTGTGGCCAGGTGGAGATTAGCACCAGGAATCTGTGGCTAGGTCACTACATTTTGTGGTTTTGCTTAATACATAGATTTTGGAGCAGGATCCCAGCCAGTAGCACTGGGTATGTAGAAGAGACAGATGTACCCATTTCATTGGTTGTTCATCCCGCAAGTTGGTTGGGGTTTTAGGACAGGTCTCCCAGCCTAACAGGAGAACTGAGACACAGGCCTTGGTTACATGGAAGTGGCCCACACCATTGGTTGCAGCCAAGTGGCAGCTAGGCGGGCAGGCAAGTATAGAAGAGCTGCCTGAAGCAACTGCAAGGACCCGAGTCGTCAGGTAGTTGCCTCTACTGTGCACCCTCTACAGTGGCCACCTCTGCTCAGGAACCTGGAGAGGCTGAGCTGCCTTCAGGGAATTTGATTTCTGAAGCTTAGAAGACCTGAGAAAGGAAGGATTCATCAAGTTTATAGAGCAGTTGGTGAGGGGTAGATAATATCCATATTAGTGTTTAGAATGTTAAAATCTAGTGTAATAACAGAAATCTCCAGTAAGAATGTCTCCAAAAGGCACGTGCTGGGAGTGTTATGTTGTGAAAGTGTCTTTGTTTTCTTTCTGTGTGTGCCTGTTTCTGGATGCATGTTATGTGTATTCCTGTTTGATTCTCTATCTCCTATGTGTCTGTGAGGTTCATTAGTCTGTGTGTGTGTGTGTGTGTGTGTGTGTGTGTGTGTATGTGTGTACACTGAACTTTTAAAAAATATATTTTTCCTTTTATTTCTATGTCTTTCTCTCCTAACCTCTGGTTTTCATTTCCTTTATACTCTCTTACTTAACCACATATAATAGGGAGCTGAAAGCGTGTGTGTGTGTGTGTGTGTGTGTGTGTGTGTGTGTGTGTTTGTGTGTAGGTACATATACACCTATGTACATATACACATACATTTTTAATCATATTTTGGATAAGAAGTTTTTGTTTATTGTTTTTAAATTGAAAAACAGAAGAGAATATTTCCATATTTTTACAAAATATCAAAATTAAATGTATTTTTGTTTCTGTCTTCAATTGATGCTCTCCATTGTGATTGATCTGTTTTAGGGGTTTATTCTGTTTTTAATAGAGACAAGAGAAGAAACCCCTTTTTCCTTCTACTTTGTTACTTCTGGTAGTTCATGGCATATATATTGTTTTAGTTAATCTTATTTATTTATTTCTGGCCCTGCTCTAAAAAGATTTGAGATAGTATACAAAAATAAGCCTAACACAAGAGAGGAAACGTGTCAAGAAAAAAGGAACAGGATAGAGATAAGAGATACTGCAAAGTAAACTTCCTACTGGCCGAACTGAAATTAAGCAAGGTCACTGTTTCATTTATAAAATGATATGTAAGAAAGGCTTCTTACGTTAGAGACTTCAAACAGGGTATATAGTTTTCTATTGCTGCTGCAACAAATTATCTCAAACTTAATAACTTAATGCAAATTTATTATCTTACTCTTCTGTAGATCAGCAGTCCAGTGCATACATTATCCGGCCTAGGTGTTAGCAAAACTGCATTCTTTTTGGACGTTCCTGGAGAGAACCTGTTTCCTTGCCTTTTCCAGTATCTAGAAGCTTCCCACCTTCCTTGGCTCATGGCCCCTTTCCTCCATATATAAAACCAGGGCCATTGCATCTCCTTGGCCATTCTTGTATAGTCATATCCCTCTCCTACTCTCTTTTTATTCCGTCTTCCCTTTTTAAGGATTTGCATGATTTCCTTAGACCCACATGGATAATCTTGAGGGCAGCTAATTAGCAAACTGAATTCCATCTCCAACCCTAATTTCCCTTCACCATGTAATCTAATATATTCACTGGCTCCAGGAATCAGGGCATGGACACCTTTGTGGAGCCATTATTATGCCTTTCATGCAAGAGTAACAAGTAATCTGTTATTCCTAGAGCATCTCTCTCTCTGTCTATATGGCCCAGGAAGTTGAAGTTGAACTTCTTATATATATTGGGTAAGGTCCGCAAGGCATGTTGGACACGAGGGAGAGAGAGAAACAAAAAGACGAGAAAGCGGGAAGGAAGAAAAGGATGGGCAGGAGAATGGAGGTGAAGCAGGGCCAGAGGAGAAGGGAAATCAGGGGGCAGAAATCAATAGAATCCGTGTTGTTTTTCATATCCCAGCCTCGAGAAACTCTGCAGCACCGCTCGTATCACTTTCTCTTCGCTAGGACTGAGTCACTGAAGTGAGGCCATATTCGAGGGAGAGGAATCATATGGAAAGAGTGTCAAAGAATTTGCAGACATGTTTTAAAACCATACACTTAAAAGATTTACAGTGTCCCCTGAACAGCTTTTCTTGGGGACAACAAGTAAATAAAACTTTTTCCATGGGTCTCATAAAAGGACACTGTGTGTGTGATAAAAGATGATGGCCTCACCAATATATGTACAAAAAAATTGCAATGATAAAATTCATAGAGGGGTTTATTATAGCATTTCTAGGTGCTAGCCCCAAAGGATGTTTCAGGAAAAAAATCTTTCCACAAGTTGCAAAAGCCTTCATTCCAAGTATACAGGTTTCAAATGGACTAAAGAGAATCTAGGCAAAAACTTAAAGATGAGAAAAATTAATGGACTATATATACATCCTTCAATTGTTGCTCTGTGAATATTATAATAAAGAATTTAAAAAGACTTAGTCGTCAAAGAGATGAGGATGGTATTTCTTGACGAGAATCATGAATAAATGTAAAGTGCATGGCCATTCAAGGGCAGATCTTTTGGTTTTTAAACCTAGTTTAGTATTTAGTTCTTAGATGAAATAAATTTCAGACATAAATATACACAAACCATTTTTCTTGGTTAAATAGAGGGAGAAAAATAACAACTTAAAAATGGTTGTTTTATAACTTGTTATGTGGTCACTTCCGCAGATGCAGAAAGAACATCTGATAAAATTAAATGTGAATCCTTCCTATCTTAAAAAGAACCCTTTTATAAATAGAGATAGAGGGAACTTCCTCGCCTTAATATAGGTAATATATCAGTACAATTACATACTTAAACATTTTACATCTTTTTATTGTAGAATATGAATACTGAAAATCACCAAAAAATAGTTGTTTGAACGTTTCAGTATCATAGATTCTTAGAAAATATACGTTTGCTACTCTAGGACTCCCATCCTTGCACATAAAATGGTTAGATTAGGCTAGGCACAGTGGCTCACACCTGTAACCCCAGCACTTTGAGAGGCCATGGTGGATGGATCACAGGGCCAGGAGTTCAAGATCAGCCTGACCAACGCAGTAAAACCCTGTTTTCATTTTTTTTTTAATTAGCTGGGCATGGTGGTGGGTGCTTGTGATCCCAGCTATTAGCGAGACTCAGGCAGGAGAATCTCTTGAACCTGGGAGGCAGAGATTGCAAGGAGCCAAGATCGTACCACTGCCTTCTAGCCTGGGTGACAAGAGTGAAACTCCGTCACATAAATAAAAAAATAAATAGGTTAGATAAATTGACTTTTCAACATTAGTATATTTTTTTGCAGATGTTTAACTCTTATGTAATATATTTTTTTAAAATTTAGAGTACGAATATAATGAGTAAGATCAAGTATGATCTAAATTAGGTCTAATACTATGGGTTTATAACCACGTTTTACTAAGAGGGTAGTAAATAATTTCGTTGATTATATCTTCCTATTTGTGCCTTTTTTGTATTCCCTTTATTAATATTTTCTTTTCTTGTAGATTGAGAACAGGATTATTCATTCATTTGCTTAAACATTTAGCAATTAGTGTACACTTGAGCAGTCTACTGTTTTCTTTGTAATTAAGCGATATAGGACACAGACTGTGAAATGAATGAATAAAAGATAATTACATGGAATACTTAATAGCCAAATTCACCAGCTTTTTAATGTTCTGTCATTTAAGTACCTATACTTGATTATTGTTGTGTTTTTTCCTAACTAATAAAACAGAAGATAATAAAGAAATTCTGAATGCCTGTCAAGTAGTCTCATACCTTTTCATCGCAGACAGAATGTCAATAGATCTGCATGCAAACTGAATTCAGCATTGATTTTAAAAGTATAATAAAAATAAAATAAAAAGTTACTTTTTAAAAAAGTGTATGGCCTGGTACAGCTATGAGAGTATCTGGTGTATGGGTTCTTTGAAGTGTTTGTTTTCATTTTTAAAGATAGCTCCTCCTATATGCTTTATGCCTGGAGGGACTTTGATGTCTGTTTGTAAGACCATCCTCTTGAAGTTAGAGTTAACTTCTGAGGACCAAATATCTAAAAATATGTTCAACTGTTTATTTTCTGTTCACTCAACAGTGTATCCATACAGAGAAATAAAAGCTAGTCTTCCTTGGTCCTTCGATTTCAGCGCTAATATCTTTGCTGTAATCTTTTCCCCCCACGTCTTGGGATACAATTCCATTTTACCCTGTCTATGTAAGTTTCAAAAGAATGCCTTTCTTCATCATACTCCTTTTTATCCCCTTATCATGCATAGCTATAAGCGGTTAGAGGTAGCTGAGAGTTTTTATTAGCTCCTTTTGTTATTTCTCTTACAGAAAGTAACCTTTTCTTGAATATACAATTTTCTTGAATGGTATAAGGCTCTAGGGCAGTGTAGTGGCAGAAGCATGAACCAGAACATTTTTTCAAGTTGCTTAATCAGCTGTGTATACCAATTCTACTTGGGAGTAGTAACTAGAACACATAGATGGCATAAAAGGTGGGAAATGCTGTTCCTGTCCCTTCCGAAGCACCGAAGAAAGAAATGAGGCCATTAAATTGTTGAGTCTTATCACTGGTGTTTAAGTATTAAAAAGAAGCTATTTGAAGAAAGAAAAAGCTAGACATCCAATTATCTATTTATTTTTTCTCTAACTTGAGAATCTTGTTTCCTAGTGAGGACATAATTATCTGCCCTTTATTTACATTATTAGAATATCTATTATTAAAGTAAAACTGGCCTGCCCAGTTCCCCACTGTCAGAGAAATGTAGGATAAATCTGGTACCTGCAGCCAAGAGGACCTTGTGACTGGCCAGAAGGATGGGGTCCCTGCAATGAGTCCGGTATGTCATTGCAGGACTCCATTGGCAAAGGTACTGCTGAAATGGAACCTCCAGAGGACTTCTTAGAAGAGAAACAAAAATAAATCATGATCCCTGTCCACAACCTTTTATCTGCCTTGCAGAACTACAAACATTTTCACCAGAAACCTTTTCTCAAATTTTGCTTGAATAAAGGAAATTGAAGACACACTGGGGAGAAACAGTGCTGCCTACGTTCTCATTGGCGAAAACCTGGCTTCATGCTGATAATAAGGTTGCCTATTCAAATGAATCAGTGCTCTATGTGAAATCACAAAGTGAGGAAAATATCATTTTAGGTAGAAGTCACACTTCTCAATAATCATGGGAATTGTTCCTTTCTTAAAGGCCAGGGAAGAGGGTAGGCTTTTAATTCCCCTGTACATCAGTGATGGATATTTCTGGGCTTGTGTTGTCAATCACTAGCAAGGCAATAATGTGTGACAAAATTTAGGGCACTGGGATATAATAACTCTCAAAAAGGTAAGTTCTGAGAAATCAGTTTTAGTCTACCTTGAAGGAATGCCTAAATAAAGAATAATGTCATAATTATAGGAGTCATATTCTAATTTAAAAATAAGATCTTTTGAGTAATAACTTAGATCAAATTAAAAATGGGTTGGCAATATATTTTAATTAACTAATAATGAACTGTGACCAAAATATTTATGTATAAAGCGTATTTGATAGACTTTATTTTATAAAAAAAGTCATCCTTAAATATAATAGGCTTGGTGAATTCTTTTGAGATATTCTACTAATAAAAGGTTAGAACCTCCCTTAAAAGTAAAATGTGTGTAGACATATAATAAAGCCTCCTTTCCGGGAAAATCCAATATATTTAAGAGTTCACCTTTTATGCTTTTATGAGTTCACTCTCTATTTTATTTTTAAGACTTAACTTTCTGTTGAGTTGTTGTTTATGCTGTTCATGGCACCAAATGCATATATACATTGTCTTTATATAGAAGGTTATTTTGCTGGGTAAGTGTCCATATCAAACGCTTTATTTTAATTTATTCTCCAAACAATGCTTTTTAGTGGAGTTTATCTTTTTCCTGTGTTTACGGTCAAACCATAGAAGTTTTCTTAATAGTACAAGAGTTACTTTTCTTAAGAATGATAATACTATCATAGTTATATTCATTGTTTCTTCATCACTGAAAGTTGATTCATGAGTGGTAAATGAATCACTGTTTACATGTTCTTTTTCTTTTTTGTAGTCAAGGAACTAAAATTTGAAATTTGTAGTTACTGGTGCATCAGGACAGTATGTGTTTGCTTATGCCTGGGGGCCTACCCATGGGCATGATACCACAGCAACTGCCCTAGGCTTGTTTCTTCACAGGTAGAGATTCGTAGTGGTGAAATAAAAGGCCTTGAAACAATCAATCTAATTGTTGACTGTGCCATCCAGTGGGGCAAATCCGAAAATCAATCAGAGTCCACCACTTTCTGGTTTTTATCTTGTTACCCATCAAATGAAGGTCTTGACAATCAATGTGATGAGAAAAACATTATACCCAGACTTTAGTGAGAAATGAGTTTGCTCATAATAGACATCTGAAGCAACATCAGCCTCATATTCTTACAATCGATGGCTGCAGAATTTTTCATGATCCATATGTATAATACAGGACAGTGCTATTGGATCAGAGTCTTTCTAATCCCTATGGTTTCTTGAGCCTAAGCCAACCAGTAGATTAAGTGAAAATAAGAAAAACAATATTTTAAGGCTTTCAGTATTTATTATGGAGTTTAAAATCCGTTCATGAGGAAATGATTATGTCAGGTGGATTTAGATGACTCCAAAAAAACCCTGCTAAAATACTGTATCGAAGTATATCAAGATATATTGGGAGTTTTATAGTTTGCATATATGTTTCCACTAGGTTTATTGAGATATAACTAATGATTTTTTCATTTATTATCTATCAAGATCCTTTGGACGGAATATAATAGACAATTGACAAACATCTTAGTATTTCTATATGCAAGAATCTGTGGAAGATACAAAGAAATAGAATTGCATTTAAGCCTGATGTGTGCATAGTTCTTTACAGTTTACAAACATTACCATATACATTTTCTCCAGACCACTAGGCTTTCCAGTGACCTCTTAAATAGGTAACAGCTGTTTCTGCAGTTAAGTGCTTCTGTTTTCAAAGTGACGTGGAATTTTTGTTTGTGTAGCATCTTGGAACTCTGAATGTCATATGAGAATTGTAGAAAATACTAGCAGAAGCTTATTCTTAATGGAAGGAAATACTGTGGCTGTTAATTTTTTTTCTAGCTAATGAACCAAATCTATGATAAGGATACAAGTTCCAGGAGAGGTGCAAGCACTTTGCAGTTCGCTGACACTAGGCATGACACTGCAAGAAATGTTAATTTCTGACTAATGCCAAGGACTCCAGTGAATTATTAAAATGCAATGCTCTGATAAGCTATGTTGGAGTAGTCTACTGTTAAATTCTAGGAGAGATAGAGTATCCTCCTTGTGCCAGAGCAATTTGTACTTCCAGTTTTCATATATATGTCAAAATAATGTTCTTTGTGGTATGCCATGGGTAGTTAAGCACATTTGTTATTCCAAGATCCAGGCTTTCACATTACTGAATAGATGAAAATATAATGGGATCCCAGCCAATGCTTCCAGTCTGAATGGGAGAACAGAAGAAACAAGCAGGGGGGTATTATCTCAGGTATTTTTCTCTTTGGCCTGGTTTACTAGAATTCTTATGTGAAGTCTACACTGAAACCCTTGAAAGATGGGGTAATTTGAATGAAGCACCTTGTCTCTCTTGACTAATTAGATAGGAAATAATGCAGAGGAATAATGAGGTATGTCCAGTGATCCCTGTGACAAATCACCTCTTGCTTCGATGTTAGGTGGTAGAGGAGCTTGTGTTTCTTGCAGATGAGCATCTCAATATAAGTGCCTGCAGCTACCACTCTCCCATTCTCCCACTAGAAAAGGGAATTCAGATGGAAGTGACCCTTCTATCCCCAAGGTAAAGAACCACCTTCAGTTTTAAAACAGTGAAGTATAGAGAACCGAATCGTGAAAAAATGTATTTTTGTGTGGCTACCATTTGTCAGAGTTCAGCCAATGTTTTACAATGAGTAGCATATAAAATAACTTTGAACAAAGCTTATCTCACTTAAATACTTCAAAACATAAACAAAAAGTATTATTCAACATGAATCTCTCATTTAAGAAGCTGGCAGTTCTAATTCCTATTCTTTTTTCTCTCTTAAATAACTGGTCATTCCGTAAATTATTTTTTAGAAAAGGTCGTGATCTCTGAAAAGAAAAAGAACTTCGCAGGAAAAACTAGTGAAATCTAAATAAAGGCTGTAGTTTTAAGCCAATGTTAATTTCTTAGTTTTGACAATTGTGCTGTGATTATATAACATGTTAACATTAGGGAAAGCTGGGTGAAAGGTGTATGGGAACTCAGCTATTTTTGTAACTCCTCTGTAAATCTAAAATTATCTCAAAATAATGTTATAAAAAATTCATGCCAGTATTGGGGCAAAGAAGTGGCATGAATACAAACTATAATTATTACTGGGACATATCCCATAGTGATCATTGTTTTCTTAAAATGTACAAATATAATGATACATAGGTGCTTGGTAAAACATATAAATATAAAAATACATTTCAAAAATGTAGAAACACATAAGATCAATTCCCAGCATTAGGACTTTCAAATTAACAGAAGCCTCACAATAATTTCAAAAATACAGAGCATACTAAAGAATGCTCTTCTGAAAAAAGCAAAAAGCCAAATCACTTTCAAAAACTTTAAAGCATTAGCTCTTCAATGGCCTTCTATCTCAAAGACATCTGTGAAATGTTTCCTAATTCCCCAGAATAATCAGTAACCCTGTCCTCCATAGGCGCCTGGTACATGACATTTCACTGTCACGAGTTGCAGCACTTACCACATCTCTCTATGTTCCCCACCTAGGGTGCTTGCCCCTGGAAAGGAGAAACCTACTATATTAGGGTTTACTAGGGGGACAGAACTAAGAGGATACATCTTTATATGAAGTGGAGTTTATTAAGGAATATTGACTCACATGACCACAAGCTGTGATAGGCGCTATAGGCTACAATAGGGTGTCTGCAAACTGAGGAGCAAGGAAGCCAGTCTGATTCCCAAAACCTCAAAAGTAGGGAGGCTAGCATTGCAACCATCAGTCTGTGGCCAAAGGCCTGAGAGCCCCTGGCAAATCACTGATGTAAGTCTAAGAGTCCAAGAGCTGAAGAACTTGGAGTCTGATGTTCGAGGGCAGGAAGCATTCAGCACGGAAGAAAGATGAAGGCCAGAAGATAGCAAGTCAAGGCTTTACAACTTCTGCCTGCTTTATTCTAGCCAAGCTGGCAGCTCATTAGGTAGTACCCACCCAGATTTAGGATGGGTCTGCCTCTCCCAATCCACTGACTCAAATGTTAGTCTCCTTTGGCAACACCCTCACAGACACACCCAGGAACACTATTTTGCATTCTTCAGTCCATTCGAGTTGACACTTGGTTAATAGAATCGTCACATTTACTTCATGTTTATCTGCCCTAATGCCTTGGCTCACAATAGTACACTTAGAATATTTTTTTTTTCAAGAAATCAGTGAATTTGATTGAAGAAAATGTGCACATTACAAAACCTTTTTTATAAGAGACCTTCTGGTTCAGTTTCCTCTCCAGTGTGCAAATGAGGAACAAATAATGAGGAAAACATTTCCCAGAAGCACTTGTAAAATTTAGGATGCTTGGAAACATACCTTCATTGCTCCATAGAGTTAAATGTAAATAATCCTGAAAGCAAGTGGAATCTCTATGAGAAAGGTCTTTTTGGCTTAGGCTCAGTATAATTTGCTGATTCTGCTCTTTCTAAGTTTCATTTGTGATTTCTGATATTCAAATCCTGGTTATTTGAAGGTTTCAGTTAGTTCGTTATACCTTAACTATAAGTGTCTACCCCTGCCAGTTTCTGTCTCTCATGGCTCAGTTTGGTGAGTCATGTTAGGAAAAGTCAATCAAAAATTAATTACCAGAAATCAGCTTGTCATTTTAAACACTTTATTTAAAGTAGTAAAATAAAAGTTACATTTGAAAGTAAATATACTGAAAAGGGAAAGTCATGCAAAAGTCAGCATATGGAAATGGATCATTCTCTGGCAGCCCTGAATTGGTTTTGGCTTCATCAAAACGTCTAGTTCATGGTTGGTGCATTTAGTATGCACTGTGTCTGCTGCTGTTTGAAGGTTATTAAGTTTGACCTAGATTTTATTGACTGACTCTAATCTACTCAGTTATCTTTTGGGGTTTGTGTTTCCGGCAAAGATGAACCACCAGTTTCTATTGGCATATTGAGTAGTTGTGAAGATTTGATAAAATGCTCATTGATAACAATGAAAAACGGAGTCACTATTTTGATAAAGAGTTATTTTTGGCCAGGCACGTTGGCTCACGCCTGTAATCCCAGCACTTTGGGAGGCCAAGGAGGGTGGATCACGAAGTCAGGAGTTTGAGATCAGCCTGGCCAATATGGTGAAACCCCATCTCTACTAAAAAATACAAAAATTAGCCGGGCATGGTGGTGCATGCCTGTAGTCCCAGCTACTTGGGAGGCTGAGGCAGAGGAATTGCTTGAACCCCGGAGGCGGAGGTTGCAGTAAGCTGAGATCATGCCACTGCACTCCAGCCTGGCGACAGAGCAAGACTCCGTCTCAAGAAAAAAGAGTTATTTTCTTTATCTTTTTAATATTAATGACAAGAGTGAAGCAAGGAAGAGTAGTATAACAGTGAAAATCCTATTTTATGGGCCAGGGACAGTGGCACACACCAATAATCCCAGCACTTTGGGAGGCCAAGACAAGTGAATCATGAGGTCGGGAGTTGGAGACCAACCTGACCAACATGGTGAAACCCCGTCTCTACTAACAATACAAAAATTAGCTGGATGTGGTGGTGCACCCCTGTAATCTTAGCTTCTCAGAAGGCTGAGGCAGGAGAATTGCTTGAACCGGGGAGGCGGAGGTTGCAGTGAGCTAAGATCATGCTATTGCACTCCAACCTGGGTGACAAGAGTGAAACCCTGTTTCAAAAAAAAAAAAAAAGAAAAGAAAAGAAAATCCTATTTATTTGGTGTTTTTGTAGCTCACATTTCTTAAATAAGGGGAATATGGTGAAAGGCACTAAAGTTTTAGAACTGTAAATTTAAGAATGCCATCAGAGGTCATAATTACTTCCTTCTCCTAACTCTAAGTCTAAATGCAAATCACTTAAAACAGAAAATTTTCTTTATTTTCTTAAATATCATTAACAAATTAGAATTTATAACTCCGTTGGTAACAATTTCATAGTCTGTATTTTGAGACATCTAATGGTCTGCACTGTCTTAGGCTATATTATCAAACTTTCAATAACTATAACAAATAGGAAAGGAAAGACATTCCTGAGGGAGAGACCTGTACATTGAACATTGGGATATTTCATTACTTTTGTCTACTCTTGGCCTATTGTCAGTGGTGAAGTGGATGCTTGTAAGTGAAGTAGAAGGTGGGAGACAGGTAATATTGTAAGAAGGGACTGACTTTTATTTAAGTAGCACTCTGCTAGTTACCTAATAGTTTCTTGATATATTTTTCTAAGTCTGATATAATTTTAGCAATATTCTCAAAACTGTTTATTCTGCCCATACATTTATATTTTCATTAATTTCTTTTTATCCATTTGGGAATTTATAAGCTGCTTTTTACCAGGCAACTGATGTTGTTTATTTTTGAGTGGATAATACATTAACATGGTTCAGAAATTTTTTTAAATGTAGTGAAGCAGAAGAGACCCTTCCACCTTGTTTCCCATCTTCCTACTCTTTGCCTTCCTTTCAGGGACTTTTAGATTGTACATGCAAGCAAAGATGGATTTATTTACTTTATATTCTTCATTCTTTCCTGTTTTTACTGGAGCAGCATGGACTGGAGTCAGATCTACTTGGGATTGAATCCTAGTTCTCAGTTTCTTCATCAACAATATGAATTAATAATAATGTCATCTTCACAGAGTCCTTAAGAAGATTGAATAAGAAGACCATAAGAAATGTATCACTATTTTGACATGCAGGTAGTGTTCAGTGGGTGTGATTATTGTTATTACTTTTAACCTTTGAATGATAGGAAGAGCATGAAAAGAAAAAAATGTAGTATTGGTTTTCTGAGGCTGTCATAACAATTTACCACAAACTTGTTAGCTCAAAAGACCTGATATTTATTCTCTCACAGTTCTAGAGGCCAAAGTCTTGTCTTGAAAGAGCTGTGCCCCCTCCAAAGATTCCCTTCCTTGCCTCTTCCAGCTTCTGGTGACCATCAGCATTCTTGAGCTTGAGGATGTGTCACTCATTCTCTGCCTCCATCTTTATGTGATTTCTCTTCCCTGCTTGTCTCTCCCATGTGTGTCTTTTGTCACATGTATACTAGTCACTGAATTTAGGCCCATTCAGATAATCCAGGATGATACAGTCTTGAAATCTTTAATTTCATTACACCTATAGAGACTCTTTTCCAAATAACATCACCTTCATAGATTCTGGGGATTAGAATGTGGATTTATCTTTTGGTGGGGGACCACTATTCAACCAACTGCAAACATCCTTTTTGTGATTCATTTTGTGATGACTGATCTTTAACAGAAAATATGTTTTTGAGAACCATTAATGTATTACCAACTATAATATTTTAACTATAGAAGCACTGATTGACATTTTGTTTTAGATCAGCCTCACACATAGTAAAAATTTACCAGTAAACTATGAAATACAAAAGTAGCAAGTTGATGGTAATAAAACCACCAACAAGCAAAGAAAACATACATTATTTTTGCTCATACAGTTATTTGGCATTTCTACCAGACTTTGCTTCTATATGTGCATTTGTATGGGGATGGAGGAAGGAAGTAGAGTAGGAAGAGTTAAAAAGTAAGAGAGTGTATTAATGGTTTTGGTCCCATTTTATAGCAGAAATTAAATTGGCATGTCACATCTTCAAGAATTCACTTTTACTCTCTGTTGTAAATTTCCTATTCTAATGATGTCCCCCCTCTTTTATATAATAGTAGAATGGCTTATCCATTCTGTAATAGCACAAAAGAATTGGAAGACATAGAAACACCAGGTACATTTTCTCTATATCTTTTAGAACAGAAAAAGTAGAAAAAATGTTAAATTTTTCCTTTGAAATCCATGTGACTCTGCTTCAAAGAATCACTGTTTCTAAGAGAGAAAATTCATGATTGCATTAAAAGCATTCAGACAGAAACACTTTATGTTGTCAAAAGCCGCATTTCAGCTACTGGTATCATCAGTGACTGCAATGTCCTGTTACTTTTGCATGACTAAATCATACAACAAAGCAATCATTTTTAATTTTTTATTATTTTTATTATTTGCAATTGATTGGCCTTAAAAAACTCCATGTAACCACATTAAGGAAGTAGATGTGGCCATTGAATGTGATGTGAACCCTTTAATAAACATGTTTTTAGTTTGCAGAATTAGAAGAGTATTGGCTGTGTTAAACACTTAACCTTACACTGGCTAAGAAATGTCTTATTAGTCTTCCAATTTACTACTTAGACTGTCTGATAGGATGTTTTAGGACATAGCATGATTTTCACAAATAGTCGCCAATGTGTTGTTAATTTTTTCATCTTCAAAGCTTTTCTGAAGCCTATAATCAGCTTTCTTCTCTCTCTTTCTCATTTTTGCAGTACAATCAATATTTTATTTTTTAATTTTAAGACATTTGAAATAAAACTTATGTACATTCAAAGTGTACAGTGTGAGGATTTGATATACATGTTATGTATTGATTACCACAGTCAAATTAATCAACACATCTGTCACTATCTATAGTTACTGTATGTGGGGAGAGAGTTCTCAGTGAGTACACTTAAAATCTGTTTTCTGGATAAATTTCAAATAAGCAATGCAAGCATTATTAACCATAGCTGCCATACTGTGCATCAGACCTTTAGAACTTATTCATCTCAACTGTAACTTTGTACTCTTTGACCAACATCTCCCATTTTCTCCACCCTCCCAGCCCTTGCAACCACCATTCTACTCTCTTCTTCTATGAATTTGATTATTTTGGATTCCACGTATAGGTGATATTGTATAGTATTTGTCTTTCTGTGTCAGGCTTATTTCATTTAGCATAATGTCCTTCAGGTTCATTCATGTTGTCACAAATAGCAGAATTTCTTTCTTTTTATGGCTGAATAATATTTCTTTGTGTGTATGTGTGTGCGCATGCACACACATGTGAGTGCATCACATTTTATCTGTTCATCTATAGATGGACACTTAAGTTGTTTCCATATCTTGGCTGTTATGAATAATGCTGCAGTGAACATGGGGGTACAGATATCTCTTAGGAAACTGATTTCATTTCCTTTGGATATATACCCAGGAATAGGATTGCTGTGTTGTATGACAGTTCTGTTTTTAATTTTTTCAGAAACCTCCATAGTGTTCTCTGTAATACCAATCCCAATTTGCATTACCAGCAAGTGTACAAGAGTTCCCTTTTCTCCTCACCCTCACCAACACTTGTTATATATTGTCTTCGATAAGTCATCCTAATAGGTATGAGGTGCTATCTCCTGGTTTTAATTTGCATTTTCTAGAGGATTAGTGATTTTGATTATGTTTTCATATAGGAGGTGTTCAAAAAGTTCATGGAATGTATGTATTATAAAAAATGCATAGATTGCAAAAAATTTTGCACCCAATTAAACTCATACTAACTCGGTATAATATGCCTGACAGAACTTAGTTTAAGGCATTGAGAAGAAGAAGACATCACTTTGAAAAGAGCAACATGAATTTTGCTAAAATTGAAGCAGAAACGAACACCAAATTTATGGTAAAGCTTGGATGGAAGAATAGTGAAATCATTGATGCTTTATGAAAAGCTTATAGGCACAGTGTCCAGAAGAAATCAGTAATATACAAATGGACAGCTCATTTTAAGACAGGGCAAGACAATGTTGAAAGTGAAGCCCACAACAGCAGACCATCCACACCAATTTGTGAAGAAAAATTATTTTTGTTCATGCCGTAATTGAAGAGGACTGATGATTAACAGCAGAAACAATAATCAGCACCATAGATGTCACATGCAATTGGTTCAGCATACTCAATTCTGACTGAAAATTAAAGTTGAGCAAACTTTCCACTTGATGGATGCCAAAACCATTGCTCCCAGATCCGCTGCAGACAACAGCAGAGCTTTCATTGGAAACTTTCCATGGGTGAGATCAGGATCCTGAAGCATTTCTTCAAAGAATTATAACAGGAGATGAAACATTGCTTTACCAGCATGATCCTGAAGACAAAGCACAATCAAAGCAATGGCTACCAAAACATGGATGTGGTCCAGGAAGAGCAAAAGCAGGCTGGTCAAGAGCAAAGGTCGTGGCAACAATTTTTTTGAGTACTCAAGACATTTTGCTCGTTGACTTTCTGGGGAGCCAAAACAATGATAATATCTGTTTATTATGAAAGTGTTGAGAAAGTTTGCCAAAGTATTAGCAAAAAAACACCTGGGAAAACTTTACCTGAGATCCCTCCTCCAGCACAACAGTGCTTCTTGCTCTTGCCTCAAACAAGGGCAATTTTGTGAGTTTCAATGGGAAGTTATTAAGCATCTGCTTTACGGTCCTGATTTTGCTCCCTCTGACTTCTTTTTGTTTCCTGATGTTAAAAATTTTAAAAGACACCCATTTTTCTTCAGTTAATAATATGAAAAGGCTGCATGGACATGGTTAAATTCCCAGGGCCCTCAGATCTTCAGGGGTCAACTACACGGCTGGTATCATTACTTAGAAAACTGTCTTGACCTTAATGGAGCTTATGTTGAGAAATAAGTTTATATTTTTTAAAATTTTTATCTTTTAATTCATATTTTCCATGAACTTTTTGAAGTTTCCTCATATACCTGTTGCTTGTTTGTATATATTCTTTGGAAAAATGTCTATGCAGGTCCTTTGCTCATTTATTAATGGGGTTTTTGTTTTGTTTTATCTTTTCTTTTTGCTATTGAGTTGTATGAGTTCCTTATATGTTTTAGACATTAACCCCTTTCTGCTTTAAATAACAGATGTCTTCATCGATGCCAATTACTTTGTAAATTCTTGAGAAAGGTCACATTTAGCTCCTTGGCATTTGCTAACCAGCAAAGTATTAGTTTGCTTTTGATCCCCTGGTATGCATCAAATCTCTTTGTCATATCATAAGCTGAAGGGCAGGATATGTACGTAGCCTCTTACCTATTGTCCAATACACAGTGATTATTAGTCTACTGGTACCTTCCTAAGCAGAAAGGAGACAACTGCTCCTATTTTCCTCTTAACTAATTATAAGAAAGATTAAACATATCCTAGCAATCCTAAGTCAAACTTTATATTTTATTTAACAACAAAGCATGACAACTACAACCTCCAAAGTTTATTGTTCCCAAGATTCTTCCTGACCACTCTTCACTCATCTGTCTTTATCATGAGATGATCTCCACCTTCCACTATCCATTCCCTCTCTAGCCATGTCTGTCCTTTCTGCCATTCTGCATACTGGGAGTTGTAGTTGCTGAGGAGACGCAAAATCACAAGTTCTCATAGTGTGGCCTGGGAGGGGATCCAGCTTTGGTATCTCAGGAACCAGTTCCTGAGCATTGAGAGAGGTTGCTACTTCAGTTTCAGGCTAGATGTAGACCTTGATTATCAATCTGGGAGCAAATAGCAACTACTTCCTACAAAGTCACTGGCATTTAGTCAAACTTTGTGTTTGCTTTCTTGTTTTTACATGGGCATTGTAAATAAAAACCCAAATACTGAATTTTATAAAGGTCAGAGTTTCTCCTTATAAAATTGCCCCATTATCTTACTCCCTATGAAGTAAAAAAAAAACAAAAAACAAACAAAAAAAAACATTTAAATGTGTCTCCTTCTATAATTTTTAAAGCTTATAGAAACACACAAGTACCTGTATACTTGTTTGTGTGGGTTTTTTTTTTTTTTTAAATCTAGAGCTTAGATTTTGTTTAACTGTTATTTCCAGTCTGAGATCCATCACGTTATCTATATCACCACAATCTAACTCATTATTTATTATCTCTGCCTAGCATCCCACATCTTGAATGTAATAGAATTTTTAAGTTACTTACTTATTGTTGAAAAAACTTACATTGTGTTTACATTTTTGGATGTTACAAACAATGCTGTAGGGATCATTCTCATAAACATATTCTTATGTGTTTTGCAATGATTTTCGCTGAATAGAATTCTAAATTTACTGGCCGTTAAGATTCTGATAGGAGCAGCCAACTGCCTATGAAAAAGAGAGAAAGGGGAAGATAGATAACTTACCTTCTTTCATTTACAAATGTGCTTGAGAATTTTTGTCTTTGGTTTATTTGTTTCTCCTTTGCCATTATAACTGGATATTGGAAAGAAGTCTCTCTGTAAAGGCAAGGCATATGCCTTTGGAATGTAGATGCCTAATCAACTTTTTTTTAAAACATTGTATGTACCTTAGGAATTCTTCCTCTAGGAACTCTTTTTACCTTTGGAAGAAGAAAATTCTCAATGTATTTACTGCAATTTCCGTAGAGAAAATTATTTTGGTACCTATTTGGTGTCCCGTCAAATGCTTGAAATACATACATGAATTTTCCAGGAAATCTTGAATAGGAATTGAAAGATTAGACAGGCTAAAGTAGATAGCAGTAATAGTTGTCTCTTTCTTCCTTGATAAATGTGGGTAAAGCTAGAGAAAATATCTTGTTTGTGTTGCTAGAAGCAGAGAATAGGTATATTGCTGTCAAGATGCGAAAGGAAACACATTTGCAATTCTATTCAGTGCCATAAGTTTGATACCTGACCCCTAGATGATTTTTCAAAACTCCTGTTTCAGCCTTTTTTAAGCCAACTTGGTTTATTAGGAGTTCTTAGCATTTACACATGTGAGTATGAATCTTTTTATTTGTACCGTTTTGATACAGTAAACAAAGACAAGTCATTTATTCTTTATTCTTCTGTTTTCCTGTTCATGAAGACAGAATAATTTCCACGTAATCGAAATTAGAGCATGACTGCTAAAATAAAGTTTGCTGAGTATTTAAAAATCCTTGGAGGAAAAGGCAATTTTAGCATAAATTATTGCCTTTTGATTTACATTTTGTAATGTATTTTTAATTTCACTTTTAAATCTGAATTTGAATGCATGCATTTTTGTAACTTCTGTCTTCTAGATGTAAACTTCTTACCATACAAGATAGCTTAGGTAATACCTAGGACAGAAGTTTGAAATACATGCGTGAATTTAGGTAATACCTAAGCTATCTTGTATGAGAATCCACACAATTTTTGATTGTGTAATTTCCTTTTTTGTAACTGTCTATGTATTCTAATTTTACTGTCTGGTTGCTCATCTTTATCATTTGTTTAAAAAGTAAAAAAGTATTCAGAAATACCTTTTAAATTTGTATATGAAATTTTTATGAATTTATATATGAAATTATCGATGGTTTCTTGGACAATGTTTTAATAAATGCATATGTGTCTTCTACTTCTTGATTCTGAAAACTCCACTATCCACATTTCTATCGAAAGAACTGTGCATACTCATTTCTCTATATGTGCTTTTATATGTGTGTATATGTAAACACATTTATTTACATACATATAGGTGATTACATATATTTGTAAACACACTTCAAATATATTGAAGAGTAAATCGTAATGTTCTTTTTTAAATATCTTGATTTATCCCACATCCTGCAATCCTCCCATTAGCTACCATCTATGTAAAGTCACAATAACATTAACATACAGGGAGAATATGGACATACAGGCTTCTCCTAGTTAAAAATACCTTCCCCAGTGGCTGGGCATAATATTATGTGTCCCAAATACCAGGGTTTTAGAATTATGAGCTGTCATCTAAAACTAATGAGTGCGAAGAGAGAATTATCAAGTCTCACATAAGAACTTCGTCTATCCATGGTACATTTCTACTTGATGAAATCACTTACGATTTCAAACTCAACATTTCATAGATAAATGTCATCACCTTCCCCCCAAATACAACCAAATTTTTTCATCCTGTAGACTTCAAACTGTGGAGTCAACTTTGATGCCCTTCTTTTGACTCAATGATTAATATATAATAACATGATAGCAATGTCAAAATCTGTCTGATTCTTCCCTTTTTTTTCACACTGTTGCCATCCTACATCAAAATTCAACATTTATATTAATGAAAATTTCCCTTCCCAGTTTTGTCTGCAGTCCTAGCATCTAGCACTGCATTTGACCACATGGTAGGAATTGAACGAATATTCTTTGAATGAGTATGTAAACGCTACAAGATTCCTTTTAGTAATCTGATTAAAATGCAACTCTCATCAAGTTACTTTGCTGCATGCAGATTTCTAGTTCATCTCAGCTTTCAAGAGAGGAAAAATGAAACTTCTCACTTTAGTGTTTAGGGCTCCTTAAGATCTTGCTCTCTTAATTTTACTGTTATCACTACTCTCACTGTGAATGCTCTCTGTTGCATTCATGCTACTTTTAAATTTCCCTCAATATTTCATGATTCATCCCAAGCCTGGCATGCTTCATTGCTGTATCCTATGTTTTCATGCCTGGTTTGCTTACTCTGGAATGACCTATCATGTCTAGCCTTTCTCCCTAAGCCTAACCTAAGACTTAACTGAAGTTTCTGTACTGAAAATTTCCTTTAGTCAGCTTTAGTCCGTACGAGTATTGTATCGCCTTCCTTGGCACATTTATTGTTTTAATGGTCTCTCTCTCTCTTTCTTTCTTTCTCTCTCTCTCTCTCTCCCTCTTTCCCCCCTCTGTTTAATACTGTTGCTTTTCTTCAGTGTAAGGCTTCTTCTCCTAACTCACAGAAGTAAGAATCCGTTCCCTTCTCTCGGAGAGTACAGGTATACTTTAATGAATGATGGGTTGGTAAGTAGAGTTTTATGAGCCCACTGCAGGTAGAGGATAGAGAAGGATGAAATGGCTAGATGAACAGAATGAGGGTTGTTGTTGGATAGGGAAGTGCTCAACTCAAGAGGGCGTGAAAGTGGAGAGGGTTTTTGTTAAGCCCAGAGAGTAGCCTCTGAGAGAGAGAAGTAAGTTCACACAAAAAAGGCTGTAGACATGAATGTTTCCTTCTTCAAAATTTGGCCTTAATATAGCCTAGCTTGTTGTTTCCTCAGCAGCAGAAATATAGTAATCTCCCAGCACTGTTCTCTTTCAATGCATTAGAAGTTTTCTCAAGTACCTTTACGTGAAAGTCATGTAACTTCATTACACCCTGCCATGCTACATTGTCTGGCTGATAAGGTACTTATTTTAGGGCCATCAGTCACTGAATTTCTGTGTAAAATGAACTCATGTCTCTTGTGGCACAATAAGCAATTGTTTGAATTATCTTGACTAAACTATTTATTTAAGCACCTAACCAATTGATTAAATAATACCACTGGACTAAGTTCCTTTGTTCTTCCAGCAAAGTGCAGCACAGTTTGGTCCCAGCTTACCACTCCTGCCTCATTTCATACTGCTTTCCTACTTCCTTTGCCTTTCTGCCACTCTGACCCTCTTTTGGTTTCTCAAATGCCCTGACTTTCTTCTGAACACAGGATCTTTGCATATGCTCTCAATCTGCCTGAAACTTTGCTTTCCTTACCTGTGTACTTCTGTCCACTCTCTCAGACTAGGTCATGTTCCCCCAGTATAAGTATTTGTGGCTTCCAATAGCTTTTTTTCATGGTCCTTTAGCACAGCTGTGATATGATTACCTGATTAATGTCCATCTTTCCTACTAAATCTTAAGTTCCTTCAGAGTGTATCTGTTTTTGTGCATTTTGGCATCCCAGTGTGTGGCACCTACAAGACATTCAATAAATAATTATTAAATTAAGTGAACTGGTAATTTAAATTTCATTTGTGAATCCAGTTATTCACTTCATAGATACAGCTTTAATCTGTTACATTCTTATCCCTGTTATTTAAACCTAAAACACAAAAGAAACCAAACACATCTGAAAGGGCTTCTAAGCAGAAACAGTTGAAAGCATAAATAGAGTTCTCTATTTAGTCAAAAATCAATGTTTGTCTTTTATCTTTTGCACAGTAGAGGCAGTTCTTTAAGGATATGATAACTTTATCACACTGCATGGTTTGGGGAATCTTTAAATACGTTTTTAATATCAATATATGTGCACTTCCAAGCAAGATTATACACAGAAAAGTCTGAAACATCCTCAAAGCCTTTCATATTTGAATAGAGGGAGCCTAATGATTTTACTAGGCAACTTTGTTATACAGAGTTTTCTCAGTAGAGTGAATGCTAAATCAGTTATCCAGCAAGTTCATATTAAAGGAAAGATGTTCAAAGAATTATTCCACAAGGCTTCTCATGCCTAGATCTTCAAAGTATACCTGCATGGTTTAGTGATACTAAACTATAAATAATTTTGAAGGAGACAGAGAAGTTTGATGGTTTAATAAGAAAGGGTCAGTTTTTTCTGGACACTGAGGTTGCCGAATGCAGAGATACTGTTTATAAAGATAAGTCTTTTCTTCCTTTGCAGCTGATTTTGTGAATTTCTTGGACGTAACTGCTCTGAATTTCTTACTTCTTTCCTGAGTTTACCCATAAACCAAAAACTGCATAATATTTGAGTGCAGGGACAGAGAAAAATGTGTCCATGATGAATGTCTTTAACTGCTCCTTCTTGCTCATGAGCCATATCCAGCCAAGCAGCAAGTCCTGACAGTTCTGCCACATGAGTAAGGCTTGACTCCTACTTGTCCTCCCCCTGTCCATCCTGGGAATATCCTAGCTCAGCACCAATAGCTTCTAAAGCATTTCCCCACCACAGTACCCCACTCACTGTTGGCATGGTTGTTTCTGAAATGCAAATCTGAGTACTCCTTCATTTAAAACATTAAATTTGTTCATGATAACAGCCACAAATGAATATAACATTTTTACTATATACCAAGTACTGGTCAAAGTATTTTATATATATGAACTCATGGTCATGCCCTGGAACAGTAAATCTAGAAACTATTGATAGTGACAGGAGGCAGGGAAATTCTGGGCAGCCAAAAAGCCTGATACCACAGCCTAAAGTGAAAACTTACATCCCTGTTTGCCCATTTGAATGTTGCCTTTTCCAAAACCACCCATGGCCCACCCCATCCCCCATCATGTGCCCATAAAAAAACCCCAGATTCAGCCAGCAGAGAGGAGGAGAAACAGTTGGACATTGGAGACTACGGTTTGTTTTGACATTGAAGAGAAGTGACTTGACTTTAGAGGAGAGGAGTCCAGCTGGGAATTACGTGGTTCAGGGAAAGATTACCTTCCTGCTCTGTCCTCTTTTTAGCTCCCCATCCCAATGAAAGCCCCCACATTGACCATCTTCAATTCATTCATGCTACCTTATTCCTCCTGGACACTGGCCAAAAACTCAGGTGCCACAGTGCAGGTGCAAAAGGCTGTCACACTGACCCTCCCCTGAGCTGTTAACACTTACGACATCCACAGATGGCAAAACTAAAGAAGAAAAAGTGTTACTGTATGTACAGCTGTGGGCTGAGTAAGCAAGGCCCGCAAAGCAGTCAGGGAAGTATCCGGCTTCACTATCAGTCATCACGTTAGTATAAGCATGAAGCTGACATTAACTGAGTGTTTATTTTGATCAGGCACTGTCCTCAACACTTTACAATATTAACTCATGTGTCCCTAAAAATAACCAGATAAGTCTGTACTATTGGTATGGTTTTCTTCAAAATTATAAATTTGTTAAATCATTAAGTAGTGGTGAAATAACTTGCCCGCCGTCATGTGTCTAAGTGGAGAGGTGGCATTCAAACCTAGGCAGTTTAGCTCCATCAGAGTCTGTGTTCTGAAGCACTGCTCATACTGATTTTCCAAATAAGCCCCCTAATTTGGTAGCCTGGTGCACAGTGCTCATTTGGTTCTGTTTTCCAAGTTCGTTTTCACTAGGGTTGCATTTGCCTATCTTGCATTTTATTGTCACATGGAACTAAGCAAATGCTGTATTAAATGGGTTCTTCATCTAGACCAGCTTGATTAATTCAAGCACTCTTTATTCCTTCTGTAAAACATTTGTCTAAGGTCTGTGACCTAGAATGCTCACAGCTAAAAGATTACTTCGTAGTAATACTATGTAATTTTGTTTCCACCAGCTGCAATGTTTGCATTAAAAAATCAGCGGTAATTATTCCCAAACATGCCAGTTGTACCTGTTATGGTACTGATCTAATTTAATTAAATATATGAAACATGAATAAGAAAAAAACAGTCAAACGTTTTGAAAGACTAACTTTAATGAGTTTTCTTTTTTAGGTGGCTTTCAAATGTGGTGAGATAACTGTGAAAAACTGGGGAAAATTTTTTTAAAATCTAGAATGCTTTTGTACTCAGATTTTGTCACAAATATCTTTTTCATTCCAATGTAAAAATCTGAAACTCGAAGTTGTAAATAGTGTAGTATGGGTGTGGTGTATGACAGAAAGACTTTTTAGAACTTCAATGTATGGATTTATACACAAAGAGAATGATTCTTATCTCAAAAGATTGGTAAATAAATTAGGTATTATGTGTTTTATAATTCAGTGTTATGAGTAAGAAGTAAGAGGTTAATAAATTCTATGCCTTTGCTAACTTTAAAAATGTTAACCTGACAACTATCAGTTTGGATTGTATTAGATGAGAGGGTTTCTGATTTTTGAAGTATGCACCATACGTACCATCAAACCTACAGTCCAGTCAAACCACAGAATTCAGAGTTCTTCTAACATTAACCCACGATGTACTTTATGATCTCTCATCTTTTGCCATTGAACATGCTTTCCTTCTGCCCAAAATGCCTTTCTCTGAACTTCTTTACCTGCTAAGTTCTATTTATCCTTTAATTTTGGATATTACCTGCTCTAAAATCTTTGCAGACCTCCCAAAATTGGTTAGATCCTCTTATATGTATATTAGAAACTACTCAGGAAAAAAGAATTTGTAACCAAAAATTGAAGGGAGAGAATGTTTTCATCCTTTTTATTTTTTTAATTTAATGGTGATAAGACAGATTTCAAAAACCTAATTTTAAGGACAGTAAAAAGTTAAACTTTCCTAATCCTAGCATGTTTTTCTTAATAGATCTCTGGGGCAATGACAGACTTGACAATGATTTAAAGACTAATGATAATATTGTGGTGCTGAGGATGGAACTCATATGACAAGGGAATCATGCAAAATTTTGATGTAGAAATGATTTGACCCAAATACTTGTTATTTTTTTACATATTATGGTCAGGTTGATCATTTGTAGGAGAGAAGTCCTGTCAGTAATAGATATACAACTGCAAGGTAGGTCCCTAAATGTGAACACATATCTAAGCGAGACAGCAGATGGCAAGTAGGGTTTAAGTTATTGTAGAGGCTGCCATGGTAAGCATATTTAATCAAAGTGGTATTTTGTAACCATGAAAAGAATATAATTATAAGCATTTATTATCTCTGTGGGATGATTTTTGATAAGGGTGAAACAGGATTGCTTTTGTTCAAATGAGATAGCTATCCAATCAGAAGATATAGAGATTATGTTAATTATGTGGTTCTGGTGCTTAAGAAGTAACACAGACTTCTCTTGGACTCACTTTCACTGGCAAATTGTAGTTTAACCTAAGACGCACTAGAGCTCTAAAGCTGAAGTACTTACATACTTTGCTTTCCTGGTGATCCTTCTATGGCAAACCCCTAAAACAAGGGGGTGAGTTGAATGTAATTAGGGCTCAGTAAGAACAAAGCTATAGTCATCTGTTTTGATTAAGGTGCTGGAATAAAGACAAGCATATAGATAGTGAATAGAACAAAATAGAACACATATCCTGGGAATAAATCCGTTCATATAACTGATCTTTGAAAAGGATGCCAAGAATATACAATGGGGAAAGGTATTCTCTTCAACAAATGGTGTTGGGAGAACTGGATATCCACTTGCAAAAGAACGAATTGGGCCCTTATCTTGTACCATACACAAAAGTCAACTCACAGTGGATTAAAGACTTCAATATAAACCCCAAAAGAGTAAAGTTCCTAGAAGAAAACATAGGGGAAAAGCTTCATGACATCGGCCTTGGCAGTGATTTCATGGATATGACACTAAAAGCACAGTCAACAAAACAAAAATCAGCAAGTGGCACTATACCAACTAAAAACCTTGTACAGAGCAAAGGAAACGATAGAATGAAAGGAAAACCTGTGCGATGGGGGAAAATATTTACAAACTGTGTATCTAGGCTTAATCCATATACTAACTGGAAATGTGGAGTTAGTCTGCAAATTATATAAGGAACTCCTACAATGCTATAGTAAACAAAACAAA
This sequence comes from Cebus imitator, assembly GCF_001604975.1. Taxonomy (NCBI): domain Eukaryota; kingdom Metazoa; phylum Chordata; class Mammalia; order Primates; family Cebidae; genus Cebus; species Cebus imitator. The sequence continues at coordinate 876,297 of NW_016107869.1, forward strand.
AACAAAGAAAAAATTAATAACTTGATCAGAAAATGGGCTAAGGACTTGAGTAGATGTTTCTCCAAAGTAGATATACACATGGCAAACCACTACATTAAAAAATGCTCAATGTCACAAGTCAGAGAAATGCAAATCAAAAAAACACTGAGATATTACCTTACACTTGTGAGGATGACTATTAAAATAACAAAGGTGATGAATATTGGTGAAGACATGGAGAAATTGGAAGCCTTGAATGTTGTCGGTGGAAATAAAAAATACTACAGCCAGAAAACGGTATGGAGTTTCCTACAAAAAAAGTAAAAATAGAGCTACCATATGATCCATCATTAACATCTTAAAAAGATATGTGCACTCTTACGCTCATTTTTGCACTTTTCACATACACAAAATATGGAAACAACCTAGGTGTCAATCAGCAGGTGAATGGATAAAGAAAATGTGGTATAGACGTACAATGGAATGCTATTCTTAAAAAGAGGAAATTCTGCAATATGCAGAACACAGATGAACCTGAGGACATTATGCTAAGTGAAATAAGCTAGTTACAAAAAGACGAACATTACATGATTTCACTTATAGGAAGTATCTAAAATAGTCAAATCAATAGAATCAAAGGGTAGAATGGCGGTTGCTAGGAGTTTACAGAGGGAAAAATGAAGTGTTACTAATCTACAGTCATAAATTTTCAAATAAGCAAGGTGAATAAGATCTAGAGATTCAGAAATCTGCCATATAACATTGTACCTGTACTCAGCAATAATGTATCCTACACTTCAAAATCTGTTGCGAGACTGTATCTTATGATCAGTGCTTTTACCACAGTGAAATTTACCCAAAAGAAATATGTGGCCACATACCACATATACAGAAATATTATCCCGATAATCAGTGTTAGCCTGGTGTGTAGCAAGCAAGTTCTCCACTCTGGGAGAGCCTAATTGTATTGAATTTATAGAAGAATGGTTTTCACTGATAACTTGATGTTCAGCTGAGTCCATTTGGCCTTCAGGCTGTTAGTCTTAGGAGGATAATTAAGTATAATCTTGTCACTTTTGTGATTAACACCCTTCAAATGTTTCCACTGCCTACAAAATAGAGTCTGTACTTTTTAGATTGATATTAAAGTCTCTCTACAGTCCATCCCAACCTACAACCTACATTTGGTAGCTTCCATTAAACCACATTTCAAACAAACCAGAGAACTCTGGGTTTTTCTAATATGCACCCTTGATACCCTTTATATATATGTGTGTGTGTGTATATATATATATATATATATATATATATATATAGAGAGAGAGAGAGAGAGAGAGAGAGAGATCTTTGTACCATTCATGACACCATGACAATATTTATATTTTATTTTTTAAATTTTCCAGATCAGGATCAGCCCAATCAGAATTAATCATTTTTTTTAAAGGAGTGTGGAACATTAGTTGAGTGTACAGGCTTTTAGCTATCTGGGTTTAAATAATTTACTATTTTTTTTCTTTCACAAAACCTAAGTTACTGTCATTTATTACACGACTTTTTCTATAATAAATAATTAATAGATAGTAGGCTGTTAATATCATTATTATATTTTAAATCTACCATTTATCACATTTTGCTTTGTGATGTTTTTCTATACTTATCTTTTATAAGATTTTTGAGGTCAGAAGCTTTGTTATACTTAAAATTTTAATCCCCATAACCCTCCAAAATCATGTACATTTTAGATATTTTTAATAAATGTAGACAGACTTAAGTTGATAGGATTGTATCTCACTAATCATGTTAAAAATTACGATAACCTGTGGCAAATCCAAATGCTATATCTTTCAATAATATTTATCTTTCATATCATCTTATAGCTTTCATGCAAATCAGTCTATAAAGTCTGTAAAATGAATCCATTCAGATAGCACTTCTGCCAAATATCTAATTCTGCCAAATATCTATACTTTGTATCTACTTTAGATATATCTAAAGTATCTTTGAGATATTTTAGTTTGTAATCAGAATTGAAGCCATCAATTTTTTTTTTAATCTGATATGTTACTGATAGAATTTCCTACTAAATTTATAAGACAAAATAGTCTTCACTTAAGATAGCAACAAGTAACCTTCTTAAGTAATATTGCTTATATGCAATATCTGTATCCAGATTGAATTCCACTTTTCCTAAATGTAATTGTAAATGAACTTCCATCAGTATGGGTAAAATGTGCATCCTAAAATGAACAGAAGCACCTCCTAACTATTGTTTGGCTCAAAATGTCCATAATGTTAAGGCTGGGAATCTCAGATACAGGGCTTGTAAGCCAAATTAAGAAGTTTGTGTTTTATTTTAACTGTGATGGGAATCCATTGGAAAATGTTCACTAGGGCAGGATAACATGGTTGGATCTGTTGGGTGGAGAATGGCTAAAGATGGAGGAGAGGAGAGACATGAAAACTGGTGAGGAGGTGACTGCAAGTGTCCAGGAAGGAGATGCTGATGGCTTAGACCAGCATGGATACTAAGGGGGAAAGGAGAGAGATTGTTGTTCTCCAGGTATAAGTAAATTGAATCCCGGACTTTCCCCCCACTTTTTGGCTGTGGTTTTCTATCTGGCTTTAAAGTTTCATGAAGTGATTGATATCATTGAAGAATTTACATTTGGAGGACAACAATTGGCCTACATGGAAGGGTGTCAAGGGGAAGTATTTATGGAGGGTTGACTCTTCAGTTTTGATCTTCACAACAATATGAGAAATTACATCTTTTAAAGATTCACTTTATCCTCTTGAATCCAATTTCTTATGGGTCAGAAACATACCATACCAACTCAGTGAGACGGAAGTCAATTTTATGCTGTTTATTATTATTTGGGATTACATTTAAAGTTTAAACACCTTATTAAAAATGATTTCCTGCTCTTCCTATCTGAATTGAACATTCCTGATTTTTCTCTCTCATAATGAAGAATTTAGGCTTATAATCAAGAGCACATTTCTTGGAAGTTGAGAACTTTGGCTCCAATTATTGTGGCTTAGGTCATTGATAGCAAATATTCAAAGATATAAAAAATTCAAAGTTTTACAAGGCACAAAATAGAACATTTTAAGTGAGCGTTATGTTTAATAGCAAACATACAGGTGCTCTGATCCATAACTTCATTCATGCTTTGTAGCCCAGATAATTCACAGGTTAGCTCCCTGCCAGCCACGGTGTACTAGTAAAGAAAAATGTCCTATATAAAGAAAGAAAAATATCTCTCACTTCTAAACAATTCACTGCCCTACATTCATTTAAATGCTGGTAGTCTGGGCATTATAATAGGGGTTTGTAATACAGGTTCATGTAGGCTAAAGCAATTTGAGCTTAAATTAGCAAGATTCCTTCTCTGATAGTCCATAAAACTTATTTTATTCATATTTACATTTAATGAAGAATAAGCTATAGCTGTCAAATATGGAATGTAGTATGGTAATTCTTTTAAGAGGTCATTGTATTCTCTTTCTGTAGTACTATTGTTTGTATCAAACTGTTGAAATAATTCATATTAAGGAATATTCAGTTAGAAAAATGAATGATGATGGCAAACTAATCTGTACTGACGTTGATTAAGTAGCTCTATTATTTTGCAACATTGGTCATGTAAAAAGAAGGATTCAAATTCAAATTTAGCCACATTCCAATGGGTTCTTTTAATGCATTTACATATAGAAATGTTATTAGTAGATAATTAAAACATACAAAGAGGGGTTAAAAAGTCAAATGCAAAGTTCATTCAAAAGATACTGTATCATTCTACACTTTGAAGATCAAATAGTTTCATAATCATTGCAGGCAATAAATAATGAGTTGAGTTAACAGAGAAATTATTAAGAAATTATTAAAAAATAAAATTACAAGTTCTATAAAGATCAAAGGAAAAGAAAGCAAATCAGTCATTTCATATGTCTTGATTAAAGAGTTGTCTTTCTGGCCCAGAAGGCCTAAAAAGTTAAAAACATTATTAACTCTGAAATAGGAGCACAAATGCAGGTTTCCTGAGCTTCCCATCCAGAAGAGTATTACAAACTTTATTGTAATGACTATGTAGAATGGTTACTAAGTTTTTTTATTTAAAAACAAAACACAAAAAAACAAACAAAAATCTCAGGAAAAAGAGCTAATTTTCTAGCTAGAGAGTACCTTCTGATTCTTTATAAATTACATGACAGGAAAAGCTAGTATAGACTCCGCCCATCAGTATGTGCCCCAACTCTTAAATCTTTCTCTCATTAACTTTACTCACAGATGGGGAGCAGTCTCTAGGGAGTAGAGAATGTGTTTTATTTGTTCTTGCTTTTGGGTTTTTGTTTTTGTTTTTTCTTTTGCCTCCCCTAATTATGGCATAAATAGCAAACTGTTTAGACTTCTAAATATGAAGACCTTTTAGTACATTACTTAAACAAAACTGATTATTTTAACAGGCATCGTGTTAGAACCAGCATCTGAGAAATCCTTTGCTTAATGTAGCGAGCAGCCAGTTGAGGGCCCTTAGCAATGGCAAAATGAAGGATTTTTCCATGAACTTGATTCGTCCTCTGTTCTTTCCCTCTAATGTGTATTTACTGATGCATTCAGTCTAAAAGGGAAGAACCAAATGGGAAGATTCCTGGACATACTGCCCTTAATTAATACTCCTAGCTTTTATAAATTAGCATTTGTTTTCTTCTTTATTAATTTTTCTGTATTTCACCACCATGGTACAATTATTGATCTTTAAATCTTTATATTTTGCATTTATATAGGTATATATAAATATTTTATGTCTATTGTAATTACTTTTTATATGAATCCACATACAATTTGCACAAAGTCATAAATATGGTAATATCATAATGCTTTATTTGGAAGTGTCATGTGATTGTTTCTCCTTTTTTTCTATGCTCTTCCCTTTTTCTACTTTTTGTTATTCTTATTGTTCTCTCATCTGCCACCCATGCCAACAACCTCTTTTATATCTTCAATATAATTTTCTTTACGCTAGTGTAATGCTTCCTATATGCACATTCACATTTGCATATAGTGGCTTTTAAACCTTTTCTTTTTATAAAGGATAAATCATATCATATGTGCTTTTCTATTCAATAATTTTTGAAAAATCTCTGAAGTTAATTGATAGCTCTAATTCATTCTTATGAGTTATATTGGATTCCATGTTATGGACGTACCATCATTTATTAAACCATCCTGTTTTAAGTATTATCTTTGCATCCAGATTTTTGGCCACTATGAACAGTGTTACGAAAAACATTATCGTATCTGTATCCTTAAATAGTTATTTTATGGCATTTTCCTAGGAATGGAATTGCTAGATCATAAGGCAAATGAATTTTTTAAATGTTATGGATGTTGGCAGATTGCTTCCAAAAAAGATTATAACTCTTGCTATTTCTACCAGTAACGTGAGAGTACACATTTCCTATACCTACACCAGCAACATACTTCAGCTGTTGGCTATAAAGTCATGTTTACTCTAATTTGTATTTCCTGACTGCTAGTGAATTTGAGCAGTTTTTCATGTTTCATCCGTCACATGCCTATTTGTATCTTTTATCCATTTTCAATTGGGTTGTCTTTTTAAAAAAATAACTTCATTATATATGCAACATCTTTGCAACATTTTTCCCCCATAGATACTGTTAATCTGTTGACTTCTGTATTTATGGTACTTTTTGGCTTTCAAAAGTTTTAAATTTCAGAATACTCAGGTATTTTTGTATGTTATTTTACAGCATACATTTTGCTTTTTAATCTTACTTAAAAAGATATTTCCAAATTCTACTTTATATATGTAGCTTCCAGATTCTTTAACTATTTAAAATAGGCAGGAGGATCACCTAAGGCCTGGAGCTGGAGGCCAGCCTGGATAACATAGTGAGACCCTATCAGTATAAAAAATAAAAGTGAGGCATGGTGGCACATGCCTGCAGTCCTAGCAACTTGGGAGGCTGAGGTGGGCAGATTATGTGAGCCCAGGAGTTTGAGACTATGGCTGCAGTGAGCTATGGTCATGCTACTGCACTCTAGCCTGGGCAACAAAGCGAGACCTTGTCTCTAAAAAAAGCACAATGCTCTGAAATGTATTTTTCCCCATATAACTAGCATACTAGCATATGGAAAAGACCTACAAACTAAATGATGATGATACAAACACCCAGGCAATTATTTTGAGAGAAGATTTTCTAAACAAATGGAACAATATCATTTATATTAAATATTGATTTTTTGGAACAATAAAATTATACATTACAAATTTACTATTTAAATTGGTTTGCCAGAAGTCATGCATAGAATATTGATATGATTCACTAATTTGTCCAATTTAACAATAGGTAAACTGATTATGGTATTTACACCTTTAATATTTTATGCAATCTATCATCATTTTCGCAAAAACTAATTTTAAATATCTTTTTTTGCAGCGTGGAGTTATCTTTTCTATATTCAGTCAACTTATATAATAACTTTTAATGTCAAAAACTGCAATTATTTTTATGCACAAATCTCATCTAGTCAGGGGTTGAGGTGGGAGGATAGCTTGAGGCTAGGCATTCATGGGTAACCTGGGCAACACAGCAAGACCCCATCTCTAAAAAATTTTTTTTTAATTAGTGGAACATGGTGGCACACACCTGTAGTACCAGGAAAACATGATCGTGTTTGTAGAAAATGCTGATAACTCTACCCAAAAAAAAGAAAAAAGAAAAAAACTGTAATAAGAGACATTAGCAAGGTTGCAGGAAGCAAGACCAATCATCGTATTCCTATGTAGTACAATGAAAAACTAGGAGTTAAAATTTTTATTTTTTAAAATAACATTAAAACAGTAAATATTTAAATATTAATTTAAGAAAATATGTGCAAGATTATTATGCTATCAATCTCACAACAGAACAGAAACATTTTCAAAGACCTTTAAAATTGGAAAGATATGCTATGTTCATTAATCAGAACACTCAATGTTGTTAAGATGTCATTTTTACCTAAATTGCTCTATAGATTTAGTGCAATGCCAGTCAAACTCCCAGCAGGCTCTTTTGCATATAAATGGACCGGGGATTCTAAAATCTGTTTGGAAATACAGAGGACTTAGAATAGCCAAGGGGTTTGGAAAGGAGTACAACAAAATTGGGGACTCATTGTACCTGATTTCAAGACCTTTAAAGCCACAATAATTATGGCAGTATGATATTGATATAAACATCAGTGGAACAAAATAGAGTCCAGAAAAGAGACTTATCCATATTGGGTGATACCATTTGGCTGTGTTGCCACTCAGATCTCATCTTGAATTGTAACTCCCACCATTCCCATTTGTCGTAGGAGGAACCCATGGAAGGTGATTGAATGATGAGGGCAGGTCTTTCCTGCACTGTTCTTGTGATAGTGAATGAGTCTCATGAGATTTTAAAAAATGGTAGTTTTCCTGCAAAACCTCTCTTCTGTTGTATTCTACCACATGAGTCATGCGTTTCACCTTCCTCCATGGTTGTGAGGCCTCCCCTGCCACGTGGAATTGTAAGTTCAATAAATGTCTTTCTTTTGTAAATTGCCTAGTCTTGGGTGTATCCTTATCAGCAAAGTGAAAATGGACTAATAAATAGGGTAAATTAATTTTAGCAGAGTTAACAGGGTAAGTCAAGGGAGAAAGAATAGTTTTTTCCAAAAAATGTTGCTGGAAAAATTGGATAACCACATGTAAAAAAATTGAAATCTGAACCATACCTTATACCATATAAAATTATTATAAGTAGCCTAAAAGTATACAAGAAGAAGAAGAAAAAATAGGAGAAAATCTTTGTTATTTTTGGGTTAAGCAATCGTTTCTTAAGTTATGAAAAACATGTACTTTAAAAGAAAAAGGTTTTAAATAGACTTCATCAGAATTAAAAATGGATGTTCTTTGTAGAAAAAAACTGTTAAGAAAAATTTAAAAGCACACAGATTAGGAGAAAATATTTATAAAATATATCTAATACAAAATTTATATCCAGACTTCATAAAGAATTCTTATAACTCAGTAGTAAAACAGATCACTGAATTTAATTTTTGAAAGTTAAATACATAATTCACCAAAGAAGATATGAAAATAACAGACACATGAAAAGATGCTCAAATCATGAGTCATTAGGGAAATGCAAATTAAAACCATTCTAAGCCCCTAAAATGGCTAAAATGGAAAGAATGATAATACCAAGTGCTGGTGAGATGTGGAACAACTGAAACTCTTAAAAATCGCCAGTCCCACTGCTCTGGAAAAGTTTTGTAACAAAACTCAGGTTCCGTCCCTCTCCCCTTGCAGTGTCTAACAATAGTGAGATCTGGTAGAAGGAGACTCTATTCCAGAGGTAGCTGAGGGTAGGTATTACAGGCTCCTACCTTGAGGGTACCACTTCATTCATCAGGACAAGTACGCAGGGGCTTTTAAGGGGGACTTGGCATGAACTACATGTAGGAGAGGGGGTAAGGAGGTATAGGGTCTGGGTGTCTTACCTATCAGGTGGTCTGGTTGGTGCCAATATGGGCAGAGGCAGGTTGTAAATTGAGGCTACCTCCTGGTGGAAGAGAATTCTGGAGGCACCTGGTTTGCTTCAAGGTAGGATCTCTGGGACTTCTAAGTAAACTCATAGGTAAGCTTGCCATGCCTGGTGGAGAGAAAGCAAAGGCTATATTTGCCTTCCTTAAGAACTAAGTAGGAGGTGGGGGGAAAAGAAAAAGGGGAAAAAATCATTTTTTCCTTTTAAAAATAGGATATTTGGCCACAGTTTGACAGTTTAAATGCTCACTTAAGATGTGACCAACCATTTCATTTATAGAAGAGAAATGAAAGTGTGTCCATACAAATACTTGGAATCAAAGGTTCATAGCTGCTTTAGTGATAATATTCAAAAATTTGGTGTACTATGCTCACTATCTGGGTAACGGGATCATTGACATCTCAGACCTCAGCATCACGTAATATACCATGTGAAAAACCTGCACATGTACCCCCTGAATCTTAAATAATAGTTGTATTTATTTGTGTAAAAAGTCAGAAGAAACAAATTGTTCATGAACTATTGATTGATAAATCCTGGTACATCCATATAATACTATACAGTTTTTTTTGAAAGCAGCAAATCTCTAATACTAGGAACAATGTGGATTGATCTCAAAAGCATGGACTAAAGTGAGGAGCAGGAAATAAAAGAATACATATTATATGTTCCTGTTTACAGTCACGACTTGTTTTATTGTGCTTCCATTAATTGCACTTTGTAGATATTACATTTTTTATTAATGGAAGGTTTGTGGCAACTTTGCATCCAACAAGTTGATTGGCATCATTTTCCTAACAGAATACTGTATGCTCGTGTTGTGTATCAGCTTTTTTTTACAATAAAATATTTTTAAATTAAGATGTGTATTTTTAGATATAATGTTATTGCACACATAATAAACTACAGTATAACGTAAACATAACTTTTGTAAGCACTACGAAACAAAAAAAAAGTTGTTTGACTTTCTTTGTTGTGATATTGCTTCATTGAGGTGGTCTGGAACTGAACCGACAATATCTTCAGGGTATGCCTGTATGTAAAATTCTAGAAAAGGTATAACTGTAGTGATAGAAAGCAGCATAGCAGTGATTGCCTAAAGCCAGGATGAGGGTGGGGCAGACTTGCCCACAGAGGGACATGAAGAAACTTTTTTGGGGAACTCAAGTGTTTCATATTTTGATGTAGACAGGGATTATGTGACTGTTGATTTTTAAATTCAATGAATTGTATACTTAAGATTGCTGAATTCTCTATTATGTATGTTATACCCCAGTAAGGGAACTCTACTGTCAATTAATTTTTTAAGATAATTCATGTTTTTTCCTCTGGCAGCTTTTCAGAATTTGAGGTTGGGAGTAGTGAGACTTCAGTGTTCTACAATTTCATTACAATGTATGATAGTGTGATTGTTTTTACTATTTGTCTTACTTATTTGCACTGATTTCAGAATCCGTAGTTGTGGCAGTCAAAGGAAAAGTTCCCCTTAGCCCTCTGAAAATTCACTGAAAAATAAATGACAAAAGGCAGATTAATAGGAGCAAAGGCATACAAAGTGCAGTGAAGGGTTGGATCACAGAGTGAGTACACCACACCATAGAGTACAGACCATCTTATGCTTATTTTTAGGTGGGGAAGGAGATGGGGAAGTGTGGATGATTTTAAGGTGGTAGTAAATGATTTTTATGGGAATTCAATGGGGTTGAACATACAATGGCCTGAGACAATCTATTGAACCCACCAAGCAGACAATAGTTTGTGACCAAAGTCTGTTCAGGTATGTTGAGACTTCAGACTTTCTTCCTATGATATGAGTTCAGTTAACGAAAATTCAGGGAATGTACCAGAGGTAACTGTTTCCTTTTAAGCCAGTCTGGAGTCTAGGGAGATAAGGGAACTTTAGGGAACAACTTCATCATGCTTTATTTAGGAGAGACAATGAATAAGAAACAAGGTGGAAGGAGGTCAGAGAGACCTTGAGGCTTCTTCAGTTTAGCACATCAAAGTGCCATATTTTGGAATATCAGTTTTTAAGGCCGAGCATATTCATTCATTCATCAACTCTGGAAAATACTCTACCACTGTCTCTTCAAATATTATCTCTTCCTTGTTTCTTTTTATTCTCTTTCTTTGGAACTTTGATTATACTGATGTTACATTTTCTTGTAATGCTCCCTGCATCTTTCTAACGTCTCTTATATTTTTCAATTCTTTAGCTCTCTGTGTTGAATTCTTCTACAGTTCATTACTTCTTTCTTTAACTCAGTAATTTGCTTTTTAACCCGTTTGTTTAGTTATATATTTTAATTTTTAGAATTTTTATTTGGTTCTTTTTCAAGTGTCTATCTTTAAAATATTATATTGTTCGTTACTCATGTTTTTAATTCCCATTATACTTTAAAAATATTTAGATATAGCACGTATATCCATTAATCCAGTATTCGAAGTTTAGGGGAGTCTAATTTTGCTATTCATTGTTTGTCCTGACTCACTAAGGTGGCTATTTCCAAATGAGATTTGTAATTTTGAATTGTGGGTTCCTGATGGCTGGGATTCATCTGTAGAAAACCTGAAACCACATTTGAGAGATTATTCTTTGCCAGATGTCTGGGGCCAATTAAAGCTGATTTTTACTTTGTCAGACCACTCAAGTAGTGTGAATTTGAACCTCGGTCTCATTTGAGAGCAGAAGGTAAATTCTCAAGAGGGAGTTATTTTTCTTGCAAAGGCCAACACTAGATAGGCAAGTGTTCTTTTTATTTTCCTTTCCTGATGGTGAATTTTTTTTCTGGTTCTATCTGTTAACAATGATAAGGAGACCCAGTTCTAACTGCCAATCTTTCTGGGTCCAGAGCCCTTGACTTCTGGTTCCTCAAGGCAATGAAAACCACAGATCTAGTATCCAGGGAGCGGTAAACATCCTGAGAGCAGCCACTACTTTGGACAATGGGAAAAACTAATAGAATAATTTGAAAAATAAAGAAATAAGAATACCTTAACTCAATCATGAATTATTAACATAAATGGCCTACTTAAGAATGTGTGTGTGGGGTGTGGGCGTGTGTGTGTGTGTGTGTTTGTCTATGTGTGTGTGTGTGTGTGTGCGCGTGCACACACGTGTGTGTATGTGTGTTTATGTGTGTGTGTGTGTGTGTGTGTGTGTGTGTGTGTGCATTTGGGATATACTTTTAATGAGAAATTCTTCCTTTCTTGTGGTGACAAGAATTACCTACACAATACTTTTGTATTCAACTGATGACATTCAAAAGATTCAGAGACTTAAAAACATTGGTTTCAAGGTCAAATCAAATTGGAGCCAATGATTCTTTATTCCATTTATAAGACCTAGGTAACTTGTCTTGGTAAAGGCACTACTAAAAATGCCTTTTCTTAGACAGGTAGTTAGAATACCATACAGAGCTCATTTTTGACTGTCAAAGCCAAAATTATTTGCAAGCCATAGATACATACAACCTTGTAGGCTGACACCTCACTTAACTGTTAAATCACCTAAAAGATTATCTTGTCTTTCTTTTATGTGAATTCAGGGGCACAAAGCTATTTAAAATTCTTTCTCTAGAGAAATTCTATTAGGAGTATTATATTTCTTTGGCAGTCCTAAAAGGAACTAGCCCAGTATTTTAACATCATCTTTTTAAAGCGACTTTGGATTATTCTTTAAAAAGTTAGATTGAAACCCAAGAAACAGAATATGCACTAGGATATAGCATGATTTTACCAGGGTTCTTCTGTAGCTCAAAGTGTTCTTTCAAATCTGTCTGGTATCTAGGAAACCACATTGTATTAGCATAGTAATATTCAAACATACAAGAGACTGGTAGGTAAAAACACAAATAGATTGTACTTCACCTACTACTACTCTGCGTATCTGAATATGCAGAACACAAATAAATAGTGTTCTTACATATCAGTTTTAGAGTGTCCCAGAAGGACATAAGAGCACAAGAAAAAAAAGATTGATTGTACCATTAAAAATAGTCTATAATCACAGTACAACTGTGGGGAAAGGAAATTACTGAAGCATAGTTCAGGTAATTTTGAAAAAGTGATGCTAATAGATAGCAGAGGTTGAACATATTCTGACTTAGGAAATGAAAGAAAATAATGGACAAAGGAAGACAATAGCAATAATATCTACCACTTATTGGGTTCTGACTTTACATCAAAACTATAGTCAGTGCATCTCAACTGCAGGAGAATCCACTTATCAAGTGTTTAATAAATGCCACTTTATCCATAGGATAACTTTTTGAGGTATTATTTGCCCAGTTGTGTAACTGAGAAAACTGACACAGAGTTTCATCAACTTGCACAGATCATGTAAGCTTGAAAATATTAAATAAGATTCAAAAGCCAAGATAGGCTGGCTCCAGAGACTACGCTGTGTAACAGTCTTTCCATTCTATTTTCATCTAACTACTAACCTTCCTTTCGGCCCCGTTGAGGCAGGAGTCCCTAACCCCCTGGGCCATGGGCTGGTACTGGTCTGTGGGCTGTTAAGAACTGGGCTGCACAGCAGGAGGTAAGAAGCAAGGGAAGCTTCATCTGTATTAATAGCCACTCCCAATTGCTCTCATTACTGCCTAAGTTCCACCTCCTGCCAAATCAGGGATGTCTTTAAATTCTCACAGGGGCGTGAACACTATTGTGAACTGCGTATGTGAGGGATCTAGGTTGCATGCTCCTTATGAGACCTTTTTTTATTTTTATTTTTTTGAGAGTTTTGTTCTGTCACCGAGGCTGGAGTGCAGTGGCGCGATCCCGGCTCACTGCAACCTCTGCCTCCTGCGTTCAAGAGATTCTCCTGATTCAGCCTTCTGAGTAGCTGGGATACAGGCGCCCCCAATGCACCTGGCTAATTTTTGTATTTTAGTAGATACGGGGCTTAACTATATAGGTCAAGCTGGCTATGAGATTCATACCTGATAATCTGTCATTGTCTCTCATCACCCCTAGACGGAACCATCTAGTTGCAGGAAAACAAGCTTAGGACTCCCACTGATTCTACATTATAGTGATTTGTATAATTAGCTCATTATATATTACCATGCAATAATAATAGAAATAAAGTGCACACTAAATGTAATGTGCTTGAATCATGCCAAAACCATCCCCCACCCAACCTGGTCCATGAAAAGATTGTCTTACATGAAATCAGTCCCTGGTGCAAAAAAGGTTGGGGACTGCTGAGTTAGGGTATGTCTTATTCCATTTTAAAGATGGGCAAATGGAGGTAGAAACTTAAGTAAATTGCCAAAGGTTACTTGTGAGCATCAAGATTAAAACTGGTTCAGTCTGTTTCCAGAACCTATGTACTTTCCACTCTATTATTCTGCTTTTGTGGCAATATTTTTTATTCTTCAGTTATTCATTCATTTGGTCATTTGTTTAACAAATGTTTATTGAGCACTCTGTGCAGTATTCTGGCTCTGGGGATACTCTTATGAACAAAAAAGGCAAAGTTCCAAAGATTACATTCTAGTGGAGGGACATAAAAAATAAACAAATAAACTCATAAATGTATGCCAAGTGTTAATAGGCTCAAAAAAGAAAAATAAAACACTGAAATAGCTAGAAAGTTATAGGATAAAGGCATATTTAAATTTTTCAGATAAGATGGTCAATGCGAGGAAGCATGTAACTGTCACTGGTCTTTTATGAAGCTGTTGCTTTCTATTGCAAGTATCTTGATTGCTTAGCTTATATAACATTAAAACTCAATCTTGGTTTCATATGACTCTTCTGGTTTCTGGAAGAATATGCTTGATTTAAAACCTACTATGTCATTGCAGAAATGGTTGTATACTGGTTTTACTTTGTAACTCTTGAATGCTTATTTGAAGAGACAAAATTGATGACTGTTTTCTTTCTGAGCATTTATCCAAAATACCCAGCTTAATAAGGTGAACAAACGTTTGGGCTGATTTGGAGAGTATGCCTTGCCAACAGTTAAGTAAAAGGATATTCTCTTTGTCATTAACATTTCATGTGGAATATTAGTTCTTAGAGGCAATCTAATAATACAAGTGGTAGTGATATCAGGAACTAATTGACTTACTTTAATTGAAGGACACTTATATTACAAAGTATATAATGGTAAGATGTGTTCAACTTGTTTTTCACTTGTCTTTAAAAAGCTGATAACTTTCTTCCCAATAGTAATTAAAAATAAACAGCAGTCATTAACTTACTGTGGGCTTCTAATAGCCACAATTTTGCTTCATTGCATGAATGATTTACTGATCTAAAGTAAAGTAGTTCAGCACTGAAATTATCTTGAAAATGAAAAACCATCCTAGATAATGAATAGTTTAAGTTTCTGTAGCACCAATTTATGTTTTGTTTTTCTTTTTCATGTATTCTTCTGCACATACACAACTTGCTAGCTAATGAAAATAGTCTCATAGGGACACCAGCTCAAAAAACCGTGTCCCAAGCTCAGTTTCTGAACTCTACAGCCTTGGAGGCGACATTTATTCATTCCTTCATTCAGCCAACATTTACAGAGAAAGTTCTTTAGGCCAGGCATTTCCCTGAACTTTTTAGGGGATAAAAGAAAAAAAAAAAAAAAAAAAAAAAAAAAAAAAAAAAAAAAAAAGTCTCTGCCCTCAGAAGAACTTCTTATTATGGGATTAGGATTATATTTATTTATTTATTATTTATTTATTTATTTATTTATTTGAGACAGAGTTTCACTCTTGTTACCCAGGCTGGAGTGCAATGGCGCAATCTTGGCTCACCATAACCTCCGCCTCCTGGGTTCAGGCAATTATCCTGCCTCAACCTCCTGAGTAGCTGGGATTACAGGCATGCGCCACCATGCCCAGCTAATGTTTTGTATTTTTTTTAGTAGAGACTAGGTTTCACCATGTTGACCAGGATGGTCTCGATCTCTTGACCTCGTGATCCACCCACCTCGGACTCCCAAAGTGCTGGGATTACAGGCTTGAGCCACCGCGCCCGGCAGGATTATATTTTATTGTAAGCCCATCTTTTATTTAGTTGGTTGCATCATAATTTATTGAACCAATTCTGTGTTGTTGAATGTTTAGGTAAATTAATTTTTTTTGCCATAAAAAGCCTTGTTTGAACATCCTGGTAATGAATAAATTTGTCTGTATTTCTGATTTTATTTTTTGAACGGATTTCTGCAAGTAGAATAACTAAGTCAAAAGGCACACACATTTTGGTATCTTAAAAATGCACCAAAAATTGGCCTAAAATGGAAATATAGACAAAAACATTATACCTTTCTACATTGCTACCAAAACTGTGTGAGGTAGCCTTTTCTTAGTCCATTTCCTTGCCAGCATTAAAAATAAAGAATATTTTGCTATATGTGTATCACTGATCTTTAGTCTTCACAGTTGTTAAAAATTTTTCATTTTTAGGACTAATTTAGTGCTGGGCAAAAATTTTCAAATGATATTGATATTTTTTGTCTAACAAGAAGTTATTTGGATTATTTTATTTCATTTTATTTCTTACTTACATTGAAATTCAGAGTTTTAAGAGTTTATGAAAAGTGTTGCCCACTGGTTTGAGAAGTTCGATAGAAAAAAATGCAGATTGTAGTTGTGCATGAATCAGTTGGAAGAGTTGAATATTGACTTAAAAGCAAATGTTAAAACACAAATAGATCTGTATTTTGTTAGGGCTTACTGAATTTCATAAATACCTATTTAGAATATTGTTGAGTTATATTAAATAACAACACATTATATTTGGTGCCAATACATTTTATCTAAGCACAAAATTCTTACCTATAGAAATATAAAAAGACAAAAACTCCTGTGGCTCAATTCAAAGGGCTCTAACCACATCTTCCTTAAAAATGAAATTATGGAGAAGCTTCACGGTTAACCTGTATATAACATCTATATAACACTTTCGCTCTTCCTGAGTTTGTATGCTCAGCTGTTTGATCTCTTTTCTACTCATATCTCAATGGTTACACTGTTTATTTCTAGAACCATAGGACACAAAAACCGGTATGTGAAAGTCCCCCGTGGTCACATCTGGGTTGAAGGTGATCATCATGGACACAGTTTTGACAGTAATTCTTTTGGGCCGGTGAGTCATCTTTTATGTTCTTGTTGATACAATTGGATTTCAAAGGTGGGAACAAAAGTATGTCAGATAGATTGTTCAGGTAACTCAGCCAAGAGTGATCATGAATTTTATAGTGGAATAGTTTATATTTGAAAATTTCCTTTTAAGTATCATAAGTAAGGTACACTATCCGGGTGTGTGTATATGTATGTGTATGCGCACGTGTGTTTCATGGAAAAGAACTCAGACACCACAACAAAGTACCAAAAGATGTGTTTGGCCAACTAGCTTATTCTAAATTTGAAGACCTTTTTTTTCTTCCATGGGAATACTTTGTAGCCTATATTTTCAGTTGACATTTAGCAGACATAATGTGTACAAGACCTATGGGCATTAATTTTCTAAATCGTTAGTTTAAAATGCAAGTGTAATGGAAATCATACTGGTAAGTATACAAGAAGCAAAACTTTACCTCTACCCTCTTAGGGTCCCAGCTGGGCCTGAGACTTAAATTGCCATAAGACAGAGTCACAAGAGAAAAGCAAACAAGTTTAAGTTTTAGGTGGTACAGGAGCCCTCATAAAGAAATGAAGGCACAAAATTGGAAAAACGAACATACTTTTATGTTAGATTGAACAGAGACCTAATTGTGGAAAAGTAACTAAATTATGTGGTGAGGCTAAAGGAAGATAATGATTTTAATACATTTTAGCAAGGTCTGTTTGTATAGAATCCCCTGCCATCACTCCCCATGGAAGAATGTTTTTTTAATCCTGGTACAGGGAGGACATTTTTCACATGAAAAATTGTGTCTCCTGCTTTCAGGAAGAAAAGGGGAAGATTAGAATGCCCCTCTTGCATCTGCTGTTTGTCAAGCGCCTTTAGCTTAAAGTAATCCTTATGTCAAAGTAGCATATTTTGGAATGGCATAATCTGTCACCCTTCCTAAGTAGGATGTTACAAGCACTGAGTTTATAGTAGAAATGCAGACATTCTTTATTCCATGCTTGTACTCCATCAAACATGGGACTAAACTGGTATTTTGTGAGTTTTTTCATGTTGAATGTATATAGAAATTCTTTATTTATGAATCCCTGCAATATAGCTCATAATATAAAGTGAAGGATCTTTTAGTTAACTGGCAGTACGCTTGTTTCTCATTAACTAGTCTGCTTAAAAGCTGGGATCTCCACTCATTAGATTTTCCTAAAGCTAGGCATATCTATACTTGTTACGTATACAAGGTTACCATCCCTAATCCAACAGTCTGAAATCTGAAATGCCCCAAAATTCTAAGCTTACTGAGCACCAACATGATGCTCAAAGGAAACGTTCATTGGATCATTTTGGATCCAAATTTTGGGATTAGGGATGCTCATCCAGTCAGTATAATGCGAATATTTCAAAATAAATCAAAAATTGGAAGTACTTCTGGTTTTAAGCATTTTGGATAAGGGATATTCAACTTGTGTAAGTCAATATTGAATACCTTTAAATATGTTTGTGGAAAACATTTTATTCATATAGTTTTTTTTCTGAGATTTAATGTTGGTGGTATCTAATAAACCAATTTCTTTCACGTAGTATGGGGGACACTCCCGCAGTCACTAATGGAGCAGCCACTTTGACTCATCTTTGCCTGACAGTGCAATAATAGAGCTAGGGTTGGAAAAGCATGTATGGCTGTGCGGAAGAAAACTTTAGGAAACTACTCCTGCTTCGTTTTTTTTTTTCTAGTTGCAATATTGATAATAAATACTACTAAGGCCTTCTCTTGCCTTTGAATAAAAATTATTACAAAACTATCATCTAATTTTCATAAGGTATACTAAAGGTCAAATAAACAGATTGGAAATGTTTTAGGTCACTTACAGTGTAGAGTGACTCTTGTGACAAAATTTTGTAGCAACTCGAAAGTGAAAAAGATTACCTCTAAAAGCCATTTTCTGTCTCTCTCATCACAGATGCAATTGGGTATGAAATGTTTCCATTATGTATGATAGATATCTCTATGAAATATCTTTATGCTAACCCTCTTGAGTATATGATTATTGCACAATGATAGAAAATGTTTTATCTTCTCATGATATGGATTTGCTAATTTATGACTTTAGTTAGCATTTCTAGTGGGATAAATATCTTTCATAAGTTTCTTTTAAAATTGTAGTAATTATCTGGAAATAAAATCAAATTGCTACTTGATTTTACTGGATTATATAATAAGGACATGTGGTGATTCTGATGTGTTGCTTTATAAATGCTTAGAATGTTTTCTAAGCATTTCTCTCAGTAATTTCTTTGTGAAAGAAATTAGTGTCTTTTCTTTTATAACCCCTAGTTCTATGTAGATGAATATATATTCTGTTGTAGCCATGATGTTCTTCACCAGCACACAAAAATAACTGATTATTGTAGATATTGACAAATTTTCTGCTTGCTTTAAAATGTAAGCACATAGAAACTAAATTTTGTATTTGTATTTGTATGTGTGTATAGCTGTGACATTTCAAGTAGTGATTTTTAACTACTTCACATTGGCAGACTCTTCAATTAAAAATGCATGCAACAATTCTTTCTTTCATTTATTATAAATATTGTAATATTTATATTTGAACTGTTCTCCTAGGTAGTGTGTTCCATTTACTGCAAATACAAATGTAATTCTTTCCATGAGTTAGCTTCTCCATTTTCCATCTTCAAAGTTTTTCTATCATTTGTATCTAGCTTTAAATTGAGAGTAACTGAGATACTTGCACTGTTTCCTGCATAGTGATTTGTGAAATTCTAGTATCTAAAAATAAATGGAAAGTTATTTATTTATTTATTTAGCACCAGATGTAAATAATTTATTTTAGCTATATTGACCAAAGGACATTAGAAGAAAAACTTTTGACTTATACATTTCAAGGCAAGCATAACCTTTCTAAGATATATAAATGTATTTTGATTTTTAGGTTTGTGATCATAGTGTGACCTTGTGAACAATTTGTGTGCAGGGACTATGAAGCAGAACTGAATAATTCAGGCGCAGAAACTATTTATGACAGACTGCCTCTTTCTGAGAATGGAAACTTTGAGTTATACTAAATATGAGTTTTTTTTAGTTCCAAGTCATTTGGAAAAGAGCTAATTCAATCACTTATTTCATTGATACCTTATTAA
This sequence comes from Cebus imitator, assembly GCF_001604975.1. Classification (NCBI taxonomy): domain Eukaryota; kingdom Metazoa; phylum Chordata; class Mammalia; order Primates; family Cebidae; genus Cebus; species Cebus imitator. The sequence goes on from NW_016107869.1 coordinate 896,091, forward strand.
ATAAAATATGATCACCCTAGAGTGTTTTGTGAAGGAAATATGCCTAATAGGAGATGATAATTTTAGCAATAAATGAGCATTACAACTATTATTTATTAATGAAATGAACTGATGGTCTGAAAGTGATGATATATAAGTAAGTATGGAAAATGAAGGTTAAAACTCCATAGAATTCCTTTTGAAGTTTATGAAGTATAAAACATTTTTCACTTTTTAAAAACCAGTGGAAAGGAGAAAAAGTAAGGTTTATGTTTTTATATCGTGCAGAGCTTTTCCTTTATGCCTTCAAGACACATTTTTAAGCAGCTATGATTTGTCCATCTTGATTTTGGTTCGTGTATTCTGATGAGTGGGCTGGTCAAGAGAAATAAGAGTTATATTTAACCAGGCAGAGATTACTAGATTTGGTGACACGTGGGAAATGGACATTTTAAGCAGTGTAATGTCTAGTCATACCTGTTTTCATTTTTTCCCCTGTATAATGCTTCTTTGGTAAAAAACAAAATAATAGACTCTGGAGTTGCAGGAAGGATGAAAGATTTGGACTTTTTCTTTTAAGAGCATTTGACAAAGAGAGGAATTGGGACTGAGTTTTGGGAAATGCTTAAAATAGTTAGAGATTATAAGGGCAGAGATTCAGGTCATAGATAATAAGGAGTGCACTGAACCTATGAGCCTTCTGAATTTTTTTGCCACTATCACTAAGCATTAAAACATGGCTTGATGCCCAGAAGAAGCAGGTAAGAGGGTCAATAGATAACAATCATCACTAAGGCATAATCCTTACTCTCAAGGAAGAAGACAATTAGGCCTTCACAACGCAGTGTGGCAAATACTCTAGGTGGAGGTATGACAGAGCCTCTTAGAGAAGTAGAGTATTTGTGTATTAAAACCCTTGAAATCTCCCAGGAGGATTTGGTAGACCAGAGTGTTCTGAAATTAGTAGAAGTAACTATTTGGTAAAATCTTGCATTACATAAAGCACTCTAGATGCTGTATGTTTTGTGAATGAAGTAATTTATGCCTGAAGTGGTTAATGGGTTTCAGCTGCATTGAAAGTATTCTGCTTATACAATACAGAATAATCTCGTGAAACATGAGAATGAATTTTCATTGCATTTATTTATTGTTGAATTGTAGCATTTTCCTTGTGTAGCTTCTCTAGAACAGCTAGAATAGCATTTATTTAAAATCAGTCATTTCAAATAGAAAAAGGTCATCTGACAGGATCCAGATGAAGTACTGTCTTCACATTTTCTTTGAAAAATTGGTGCTTAGACTTTAATTGGTTATATTTTCTTGTTGTCTTATAGTACATGCTTGTTCATTAGACAATTTTGACAGGAACTAAAATAATCTATATTTTATAGAAAAATACTTGTACCTATAGTTATATAGTTTTTGTTAATAAGTCATAAAGCCTTACCTTGTGGTTTTTTGTCAAATGTTCCTCATGGTTCCCATAAATAGCACTGGAACCTGGCAACCTCACATGTTTTACCAAGATACAATTTTCATTTGACTGGTATAGACAAAGGCATACATTTCAAAAAAGATCAAAACCACTTAAAGAAGATACCAGTATAATAAAAATATTTGTATAGCCAAAGGTAACTAAGTCTCAGAAGAGAGCCCATATTCAGAAGCTGTGTTCAAAATCAAGAAATGTCCATGCAGTAAAATGAAACAAAAAGTCCCTCAGGATTGACTTCACCATTTGTTGGATTTGTTGTGTAATTAGGACGTCAAAAAATATATGTGATTTTAAGAAAAAAGCTTGGAAACATAATATGGTGGTGAGGCAAATAATATCACCCCTCTCCCCAAGAGAAGAGGCTTCCATTTCTACCGTATCAAATTTTGTCTTCTGTCTTAATTATTCTGCTAGAGTAGAAACCATTTTCCACATGATTTCATTTTTAGATAGAAGAATGTCAGCATAATTGTCATTAGACTTCATTGCTATGGCAGATACTGTTCCTTTGGGCTGTTTAGTTACAAAATTAAACACATTTATTTTATTAGAAATATATGTTTACTGATAATAGGTCAGGAGCAAAGATTTAGTGAAACATATGCAGGGGTTATTAATTTAGCAATTTTATTAGCTCTCAGAATTTGTTACAAATGAGATTGAAGCCTTTATTTTACTTGCAAGATGTAATTGGTGCTTACATAACTGGGTATACACAGAAAAATAAAGTGGAAAATATGAAGGACCCATAAGACAAGAAAAGGCTTCAATCAAATACATTGTGATTCAACGTTTGAGATTCAATTGCTTCATTTACATGGATATATACTTATAAAATATTTGGTGGGTAATTATTTGCTTTCCACTTTTTTAAATAAACGGCATACTATGTAAATAACTTTGTAAACACTAAACTATGTAAGTAACTTTCTTTTGACTCAGCTGGGAGACAGCTTTTTGTGGAAATTTTTAATTTTTCTACAACTTGTTAGGTAATGTTTAAAAAGACTTTGCTCTGTGTCAGTGTCTTATTGGTTGTATTTACTCAAATGCTTTGCAGGAGAGTTTGATTTTGAGTGACTTGGGTGACAGTGGAGCCATAAATGCACCTGTAGTGAATCATGATAACTACATTTTTAGACATTATTCATGGTAAGACCCATGTGAGTTTTTGGTACATTAAGATTTGTCTAACTTGGTGAATTAAGCAAGTGAAAATTCAGTTTTTTACTGTAGTCATCAGAATCAGAGCCATAATGTGTATTCTATTGGTAGGTCATCACAGGCCCCATGACTTTTGCATTAAATAGAAGTAATTTCATAATACGACTCCCAAATAATTCTGCTCCAACTGATATTTCTGTCACTAAGGATTTTTCTGAAAATGATTCTGATCACATTATTTTTCTTCCTAAGAACAATATTATCGACCTACAGTACCTACTATATTCAATAAAGAAACAAGGCAAGAAAGCCTACTCTTACAACTTATATTTGACATTATACTAAAGGTCATTACCAGTACAAGAGAGAGAAATAAAAGATGTAGGGATGGGCAATGAAGATTTCAAACTGTTATTTTTCGTAAGTGTGATATTGTCTCCTTAGAAAATTCAAGAGGAATCTGCAGAACTATTAAAACAATTATGCAAGCTCAGTAGTATAATAGCTATTATATACATGATGAAACATGGCTAGGTATCATTATAAAATAGAAAACATACTTTTAAAGAATTTGCCATTTAAAACAGCAGTAAAAAATTCAGGATTGGTTACCTCTGGAAAGGATGGGAATGAATGTTATTGGGGAGGAGTGTACAAGGACACCAAGTTACACTATTTATATCTTAAGCAGAGCGGTGAGCATGCAGATGTTCATTATATTATGCTTTATACCTTTGATGTCTAAAGTATAAAAGAATGTTTCCTTTTTTTTTTTTTTTTTTTTTTTTTTTAAGGGTTTTTTTTTTTTTTTTTTTTTTTTTTTTTTTGGAGAGAGAGTCTTGCTCTTTCATTCAGGCTGGAGTACAGTGGCGCAATCTCAGCCCACTGCAACCTCTGCCTCCTGGGTTCAAGCAGTTCTCCTGCCTCAGCCTCCCGAGTAGCTGGGATTGCAGGTGCACACCACCATACCAGGCTAATTTTTGCATTTTTAGTAGAGATGGAGTTTCACCATATTGGCCCGGCTTGTCTTGAACTCCTGGCCTCAAGTAATCCATCCACCTTGGACTCCCAAAGTGCTGGGATTTTAAGCATGAGCCACCACACCCACTATAATAGAATATTCCTAATAACTGCATAAGTTAAAATTTTAAAAGTTGACATCAGTGACTCCACATTACTTATAAATATGAGATCATCCCCTAATACATGTGGGGCCTATGGCATGGAGGTCTAAATACTACATGTCTAAATAGTTAACATTTAGTTATAAATTAAATCAGCAAACTGTTAAATGAAATATATTACTTTTCCTAACTTGATAAATATACCTTCATATGGCTAAAACCAGCAAATATAGATGATTGAATTTAATTATTATTACACATCTGAGTATTCTGTTAAAAGGCCTGTGATTTTTGGAAGAGTAATAAAATTTAAACATACATAAGCCTTATATTATATATATATTATAAATGAAAATTCCAATCTGTTATTTTTCAGTTTTTTTTTAATATTTTTAAAATTCATATGTTTATTTACACATTTTTTTCTGGCATCCATTTCAACAAAATCACTATTGTTGTTACAATCAAGGTTTTCACATGATTGCATTCTATTGACAACAATGATATAAAGAATTAAAAGAATATTTAATAGTATTTAGTATAGATAATTTAAATATATGTTAATGAACATATAGATGAAAATAAAAAAATTTAAAAGTAAACTTTTTCAGGTCTTTCCAGAATAATTTTGTAAAATGTCAAAATGTATCTTTTAAAACAAAAATCCAGTATATAAATAACTGCTAATTAACATAAAATTGCATCACAATTATTTAAATAGAACTGAGTTTTTAAGTTTTTAAAGAATTAGTTACATCTTATTACATATTTTTATAAAAGGAAACCTATTTACAGGTTTGAGGGTTCAATTTCCACATGGTTGTCAATGTAAAGGGTGTCATGCTCCTTGCATGTCATACCCTCAACTACATACATACAAATTTAAGAGCAATATGAATTATTTAGTAGTCACACAATATTTCCTTTGTTGCCACGAACAACTGTGGTGAATACTGTGTTTTCCCGAGTACCTCTAGAATTCTAGAATCACAAGTTGAAATATGAAGAGCAGAAAGAACAGGGCCACTCAGGAGTACTGGCAAATGATACTGAGTATACAAGAATGTGTGGACTCCACACTGAGACGGCTTGTCACGTCATTTAATTTTCTTCTTCTCTTAGCTAAGTGCTTAGATGGCTGAAATCCTGCCTGTGATCAACTGGTGAAGTTTCATGGGATTTGGAGTCAGTCCGTCTTTCTTTTTTAGAACACAAAAGAAATGGAAAACATGTGTCTGGGTCCTTAATAGTGTTCGTTTGTTATGAATAAATACCTGGTGAATAATCATGTTTAGAATGTCACACTTTGATAGTGCTGAATGCCAGATCTTGAATGACATAGGGGCCCACATGTTCTTCAATAAATTTATTTTTTTTAAAACTTGTGATGTGCAGGTTTCTCAAAAACACAGGCACCAAAAAAAGCAATACCTCTTGTCCAGGCCTAAGGGCAGTCTGGCTCAAAGAGCTAGTGTAAACTCATTTGAAGGACATTCAAACCCTTTGATTCTGTCTCCCACCAAATTTTCTAGATCCATCTTATCTGCCTATGCCTTGATCATTCTCAAATTTACCAATTAGTTTTGCATTTTTGTATCTTGGCGCGGGCTGCCATTTCCTCTCCCTTTCATTATCTTGTACCTGCCCACCTGAATCTGGACAATGACTACTTCCAGACCTACTCTAACATGAAGTCTTGCTTCTGAGGTAGTTACCCCACACAGCATTTGCCGTATAATTGCACAGTTATTCTGTGTGTGAAGACTGTGAACTTTGCCAGGGCAGCTATGGGAGCTAACTCATCCTTGTATCCCTGTAGCCCAGAACTGGGAACAGAGTTTAACAGCTGTTTCATGACACAGTTAATGGCCAATTTCTGCACAGTAAAGGTTCATCTAGAACAGGGTTCAGTGAAATATGGTCCTTGAACCAAATCTGGCCCATTCCTATTTCTGTATAAAAGAAGTTATGTTGAAACACAGCCACACTCTGGCTTTCATATTGACTACGGCTGCTTTCCCACTATAACGGCTGAGTTCAGTACTTGCAACAGAGACTTATATCCCACAAATCCTAAAATTTTTATTATCTGCTCTTTATAGAAAAAGCTTGCCAACCCCTGATCCCAGTGAATTAGTAATAGATAACTTTAGAAAGATTGGTTAAGGACTGAAATTGATTAAAGTCAGAAATTTGAACATTATCAAGAATGGACTAAAAAGCCATTTACATTTTGGAACAGGAGAGTAATAAGTTATGAGAGGTGTCCTGGAAAGGCTGGTTAGGAAAATTATGAATGAAAGATTAGATTGCAAAATAGGATATAGGTAGAAAATGCAATCATTTGATGGGACTATTAGTTCAAATGGGAGATGATTAGGCATTAGGCAAAGGGGGTAGTAATAAAAATATGAAGTAGGTTGACTTATAAGAGTCCTTAGGAACCAAGAATTGATTGGATATCTGTTAGATTCTGGTCCTTCGTATTAACTCAACACATCTGTTAGAGAAATTCGCCAGCTGGAATCTTAAACTAACTACATGCTCATCTCTGATGGGTCAAACCTTAAAATTAAGCATAAGCAACAGTTTTGGCTATGTGATGAGAGTTGTGCTGCCCAGTAAGGACTAGATTTGTGTCCCTGACCTTGGGAGTGGCAATCAAGTCTTGTTCATGACCCCTTAAACTTATAGACAAATATTATTCCATCCAAAGTATCAAAGTTCTATTCTGTTACACTTAGCATCCATGTCAGCTCACCACCAACTCATTTCACCAGACTTCATTACTCTTTTTGGTAAAGTTCTCACACGTTTCAAAGGCATAGACAATTCCCAGAATGTAGAGGCTAAAAGGAGGAAACATAGCAGGGTGAATATTTTGGTAAATCAGCTGAAAGAAAAGCATGTTTTAAAAATTTCTTTTCCATTATTATTTAAAACACAAATGTATATTTTTTCGAAATTAAAATGTTTTCAATACATCGGTAATTGTCGGAAGTTGCAAACAATATTTTTTAATTAAAAATGTTCTCAAAAGGAAATGTATCAATTTTGCTGAAGAAATGATATAGAATGTTCACACCTCTTTTGAGTTACATTAATCTCCCCTTTAAATAAAGTTACTGTATTAAAATATGTGTATTGATATTGTGAATTGAAATTAAGATGTGATCAGCGGAAAGAAAGAAAGGGGAAACCATAAGCCTTCATCAAATTGTGAAATACTGAACTTTTTTGATCACCAAGCCTGATTTTTGTAAAGAAAATAATCGTTAACCAGAACCTACTTAGGCTAACAACTGCATTAGGCTGAAGTTTTACTTAGACCTCCAGTGATTTTATTTACAGTTGAAGAGCTTCCACCAAACCATTTTCAAAGCTGCTTAAATCTCTCTTGTTGTGAAATGCATCTGCCTCTTCCCCACTGAGGCTTTAAACTCTGTCTGCCTACTATTTGTTGGGGAGCTGCAGGCAAATGAAACATTCCTCTCAAATTAGCCATGATTATATTTGGGTTGTTCATATAAATTAAGTTTCACTTCACAAAAACCTAATGAGATTATAAATTGTGTCATTTCTACAAGTCATTATGGAATTACGTAGACACTAGTCAAGGAGAAATTCTTATCTTCACAAAATATTTGGTACAGAGTCTTTTAAAACAAACTGTATTGCATTCTTCTTCTGTCATTAAAAAAATAAAAACACAGACACAAACACAAAGCATAGTCTTTCAAACCAAGAAAATATATGTGTTAAATAGGGAATGATAATAACCATTAAATGAATGGATTCTTTAAATCTACTGGCGTGGTTTCACTAGGTGATTGTTTTTAGACTGAATGTGTTATCCTGCACCGATTGAAAAGTAATAGTACAAAATGAGTCAGGCTATTTTAAAGGTCATTCATCAAAGTGCATGGTACTTAAATAGCTTTTTTGCCCAGCTGGGCATCATGGTTAAACTGTTATATTTTTTCAAGTAGTATTTGTGACTGTTTGTCCCCTCCAAAATTCATGTTGAAATTTAATTGCTGTTGTAACAGTATTATCAGGTGGAATGTTTAAGATGTGATTAGTCCATGAGGATTCCACCCTCATGGCTGGGATTAATGCCTTCTACAAGGGGGACTTCAGTCCCATTTTTCCTCTTTGCCCTTCTGCCTCCTGCTATGTGTGGAAAAAGTATTCTTCCCCTCCAGAGGATGCAGTATTCAACGTGCCATCTTGATATCAGAATCACCAAACCTGCTGGTTCCTTAACATTGGACTTCCCAGTCTCCAAAACTGTGAGTCAATACATTTTTTTAAATTATAAATTACTCAATCTGTTGCATTCTGTTATAGAAGCACAAGCAGACTGAGACAGTATTATACTGTTGAGTCATAATAGTATATTGTATAAAGAACTTTAAGTATATTTTAAAGAGTAAGTTCTCATTTTATTATAGTCACATAATATTTCTCGGTATTTTAATTTAAAAAAAACCAACCACCTTCCCTTAAGTAGAAGTATATTTCTTTTTAGATGGAAAAACATTATTTAAACTACTGTTTTGTTGCAGGAAAATCTTCCTACTATTGTATGTTGGGTATAATAATATTATATTAATGTGAAATTTTATTATATGCTTCTCCATCTTATTATTACCCCTAACCATCTCACTGCTCAGTCTTTTGAAGTTCGCTATTCACAGTACCCATTTTTTGTCACATCAAAGTAAATTTGGTATTTGATCATAAGAAGGATTATGAAGAGGATGCCCCTTTATAGAAAGGATTTAAGTAGGATATGCCTGTGTACGTAGAGACTACCCAAAATTGATATATCCCCATTCTGTAGGTTCAGGAAAACTGCTCTCTTAATAAAGCTATTTACAGAATTCTCTGTTTTTAGTTCCTGAAAGTCTCCAAAATGCCTCTGAGATGATTATTATGATCCTTTGGCTAGTATCTCTGCATTCATGTGCTTTTCTATTACTCCATTCCTGTTTAAAAGCAAGCCAGTCAAAAACATCACAAATCATGCAAAACAAAATTATTCATAGATGCACAAAAAAATACGCTATATATTCTTTCCACTTGGTTGAAAGTAAACTAGGCTTAGAGTAAAATACATTGTCTTCAAAACTCATTATACATCCTGTGTTCTCAGCCCTGATTTTTTTTAACCCCCAAAGTAGTATCCCCTTCTTAAGATGGAAGATCTCTCCTGCTCTCAAAATTATTTTCTTCTACTTTCCCCCAGGGAGAGAAGTAGAAGAAAGGAAGAAATCTAGTAACCTTTCACAGAAAAAGAGAGACAGAAACATGAACATTGTCTCTTGCAAATACTGCTTTCTTTTAACTTTTTTTTTTTTTTTTGACAGAGTCTTGCTCTGTCACCCAGGCTTGAGGGCAGGGTCACAATCTTGGCTCACTGCAGCCTCTGCCTCTGGTTCAAAGGATTCTCGTGTCTCAGACTCCCAAGCACCTTGGACTACAGGTGTGCACCACCATACCAGGCTAATTTTGTTGTACTTTTAGAGCAGACAGGGTTTCACCATGCTGGCCAGGCTGGTCTTGAACTCCTGGTCTCCCTGAAGTGATCCACTTGCTTCGGCCTCCCAAGATGCTGGGATTTTCTTTTAACTTTTAATAAATGTAGCAGGAATGTCTCTCCTCAACATCACCATAAAAAGAAAATAATAATGAAATGGAAGAAATCACCTAGCAGAAAGAGAAATAATTTTTGTGGTGGTGGTTCCCCACAAATGTCACAAGTCACTGCGCTTGTCTCTAAAGACAACACTGAATAGTGCTTTGAAGGTGGTTTCAATCATGAGATTAAAGAGGTAGCATTTGCCTACCAGATACTTGTCGCTTCTACTCCAAGGCCTTCTGAGGCTATGGGGAAGGCTAATCCCATGGCCATGAGCAGGAGCAATTTTCCAGTGTTGCCAATTCCTGTTTGATACATGGGACAGGGAATGGTCTGACCGCTAGTTCCCAATCCAGAGGGTCAGCTTGGGTCTCGTTCCAGTCCTGCACCAATTAGCTATGACAGTGAAGACAGGATCTAGTTGAGAAAGGACTGTGATGGGCCTAGCTTGAGTTGAGTGTCCATCCTGGAAGAATCAATCATTGTCAAGGGCTGGAGTATTCTGGTTGTCATAGTTTGGACCAGGTATCCACCTCTAGACCAGACAATTCTGGACTAGGGGCAGGATTATATAAAAATTATGGAAGCTCCGTGGAAACCTTATCTTGTTGATGCTGGTACAGAGAAAGGACTTGTTCCCAGATAATCCAGAGTACTAGGCAGACAAAAGAACAGACAACAATGTAATATAATAAAAGGTAAAAAGCATGAAAGTCAGAGACAGAAATGCAACATCAGGAAGTTCATAGAAGTGATATCTAGCAAGAAAGAATTCAAAGGCATTAATCAGTTCAACCTTGAAGAAAAGATAGGATTTGTATTTATGGACAAGTGGAAAAGTAACTTTCTAGAAGCAGAAAACAAGATAATGGAGGCATGGAGGTGGAAGTGTTTGGAGTATGTACTGGGTCCTTGAGCAATTTCGTTTGGCTAGATATTCAACTGTAAGAAGAGCCAAGTCTGAAGGCATTACCAAGAACCTTAAACATCACACAAAGAAGTCTGAATATTATTTTGCAGGCTGTGAATCACCATAGAAGGCTTTTGGGCATGTTAGAGAACTGGTTAAAACCGCAAGTCAAAAACAATAATCTGGCAGTGTTGTGTAAAATGAGTTGGAGAATAAGAAACAAAAGGCAAAAAAACTCCAAACTCGCAAAGGTCTTGCAGTATAGCATACAGTAAGCAAATTAGGACAGCAGTTCCCAGACTCGGCTGTGCTTAAGAAACACTTGGGGCACTTGTTAAAAATGCAGATGCTTGTGCTCACTCCACAGAGATTTGGGGCTTGGGGAATCTGCATTTTTTTAAAGCAACAATAACAAGGTGAAGGTGTCCTGAGTACCATACTTTGAGAAATGCTGATCTTGAGAAGTAATTGGGGAACTAATTTAAGAATAATATGGTGTGAAAGAGTCCTTATTCACCCTTGCTGAGCTTTCAAAGGTCTGAAAGTTAGCCCTGGTCTTTGTATAATGTGCTTGGAGTCAGAGCCAAGCAGAAGGTTGAGACATGAAGGCTCACTCTCTCCAAAGTTTACGTGGGCTCTGTTTTCTGTGGCGTTTCCTCTCTGTGGGTAGGTCAACAGGAAACCGTACAGCATGACTTACCCACAGAATAGCACTGAGTTCTAGTGGGGAGCAGTGCCAGTGAAGATTAATATATTCTGTTTTAAGACTAAGTGTGGTTAGTTTATGTGTCTTCAAGATTCTGTTCTCTACTTGCAACCTATGCAAATTCAAATTCTGGGCAATTAAAGCAATAAAGGGTAACTTGCACTATTTAAAAAATGAGAGATTGATATTAATCATCAGGTTTTTGGAGGCTTTGCTATGAGAGAGGGAGGAGTGACAAGTGGTCCTAGAAGCAGTATATAGGAGCGCTGTATTTGTAGACTTTGCTTGGGTATTCTTTGTTAAATAACTAAATATAAGTCTTTCAAAAAATCTATGCCTCCTAAATCAGGAGCAATAAATAAGTTATTCTGTGCTGCTAAATTCTGAGATCTTTGTTTAGATAAATTTAGTTTGTATGCCAGATAGTATTTCATACTTAAAAAAAAAATCTATTGTATATCATACTTTTGCAACATATGTCTCACTGTAGTTTATCTTAGATTAAGAATTATTAAAGGTATGAATCCGATAGAATTTGCTTTGCATATCCTCTTCTTTTTTCTTTTCACCTCTTACCTTCCGTAATATTCTTTTGCAGGTCAGCTAAACAACTGGGCTTTGAAAGATTACTCATCTATTTGGTTCAGGATTTGTCAGCATTATGTTCATGTTGCTGAAACCTGTGATCACTTCCAAATATCCACGTTAGCCTTTCAGCAGTATTTGATATGGTTGGCCATTTCCTTTTGAAAACATTTTGAGAATTTTCTTCTTTTAGCATCCTTGAACCTTTAAAACCAGTCACTTTTTCTAGGCCTCTTTTACATTTTCACCCTTTTCTGCCAGATTTCTAGATTTTGCCATGCCCCTGAGCTTGATCCTGAATGTTCATCCAAACTTAAACCCTCCCTAAGAAAATTGATCCCTTGTTTTTAAATGCTATGTTTATGCATTGTTACTTAGATTCGTATCTCGAGATCATATTACTATTGGATGTTCAAGAAACATCTTAAATTTAACATGTCTAAAAGGAAACTCTCCATTCTTCCCGTCCTTCCTGCTTCCACCTTCTTTCCTCAGATTTCTTCCCTTTCAGTAGATGGCACCATCCCCCCAGTTACCCAAGACAGAAGGTTAGGAGGCATCCTTAGGGTCTCACTTTTCATTGTCCCCAGCTGCCTAGTAAGACCTGTTGCTCTTCCACCAACATGCCACAGTTGTACTTTCTTCCATCTCTACTGCTGCCTCGCTGACTCAGGTCATCATCTATGTCTCTAAAAGAGCCTCCTAACTGGGCTGCATGCTTCCCCTCTTCATCTTCTAAACTTCAACGTCTCTGTGGTAGCTGCGGTTATCTTATCCTCAAACCGGATCTCTAGCCTACGTGAAACACTTCAGTGGCTTCCTGTTGCTATTAGAATTAAAACTGTCAGGTTTTCTCTGATTCACTTGCCATGGCCTTCAGGGCCCTCCCATTATACGGCCTCTACATCTCTCCCCTTTCCATGCTTGCACCTCTCTGATCTCTCAAGTCTTTGAACAGGAGAAATGTCTTTTGTCCTAGCTAGATCCCCTTCATTTAATTCTCTTCCTTTAGGTCTTTGTGTAGTTGGCTCTTTATTTTCCCCACTTCAGGGAAGATTTTTTCTGTGCATCTAATAAAATGGAACACACAGACATACACACACACACACACACACACACACACACACACACACCCTGCTTCTAGCTACTATCACTATCTTATTTTATTTCTTTATTCATGCTTATTTATATTTTTAACTCCTCCAATAGAAATTAAGCTTCATGAGGTCAGGCACCTTGTCCTTTAGGTTCACTGCTGTAGCACAGTGCCTGGCTCATAATAGGCACCGAATATGTCTTGTTAAATAAATAAAATTTCTGTTCTGTGAGTGAGTTTAGCACTCATGATGCCTTCTGGTTCAGAAATAAGTCAGTGGAAAGTATACAAGAAGGACATCTGGCTGGGCTCGGTGGCTCATGCCTGTAATCACAGCGCTTTGGGAGGCCAACACAGGTGGATCACGAGGTCAAGAGTTTGAGACCAGCCTGATCAACATGGTGAAACTCCATCTCTACTAAAAAAAAATTTGAAAATTAGCTGGGCATGGTGGCACACGCCTGTAATCCCAGCTATACAGGAGGCTGAGGCAAGAGAATTGCCTGAACCTGGGAAACGGAGGTTGCAGTGAGTCGAGGCCATACCACTGTCCTCCAACCTGGGCAACAGAGTGAGACTCTGTCTCAAAAAAAAAAAAGAAAAAAAAAAGAACATTTGACATCTTTGGGGAAAAAAAGACTAAAATGAGCTTAAAGTGGTTAGTGGAGATTGGAAGAAGGCTTCTGACATGATGTACTTTTCAGAAAGAGGATGAGATGGATATCACCTTAAAAATAGATGGTGATTCAAGCAAGCAAAGCAAACAGAACAGGAAGAAACAGGACCAAAGAAAAAATTTCTTTTAGGTAGAGCACAGGGCTTTTGTGATAGGTCAGCTAAACAGGCTTGCTGAAACTAAGAAGAGGGGCAGAGTGGAAATTAGGGTGGCAGAAATATTTGGGGACACCAAAAGAAATGATTTGCTTATCTAGAGGGCAGTAGCAGGATTACAAATTATTTGTCAAGATATCGAAGGGATATTAAGAAGGCAAAGTCCAATTTAGTGTGGGATGGCCTGAAATCTAGTAGTAAAACTATCTCCATGGGAGGAGAGAAATCTTAGGAGAGTAGAAAGAAGGATGGAGCCAAGCTTCTCATCCCATTCTGAGTGTGTAAATAGAAACTTTGTTATCCATGACTAAAATGTTATAGCACTGTTCCCCAAATTTTCATGTGTATTAGAAGCACCTTAGGAACTTATTAAAAATAAAGATTTTCTGGTTTCCTTTAGATTCTGATTTAGTAGAACTTGTGTGGGTTTGAGAAGGCTGTACTTTAGTAAGTATTCCCCAAATGAAACTAATACAGTTCTAATGCAAGACCAAGCCATACCCCAAGAAACACTGGCTTATATTATGTGTGTGATTGTTGATTAGGTAGATATAGTAGCATTAACTAAAAAGACATTTCATTCTAAAGATTAGATGTTCTCGTGTTTATTGACTTTATTTACAAGTATGGCACTTATGTATAACCTGTTCTTTTATTGGTTGAGTTTTAAAAATGTAATTGGTTTCAGATGATTTTCAAATAATCTGAATTTACCGAATCAGATTTTTAATTAGAAATTAAAAATGGGAGATGGGAAAAATGAAAGAGTATGTTAATTAAATATGTATTTTCTTTTATTAGAAAGTTTCAATCACCCCACCTGAAATTGATTCTACCCAGATGATTTTCCTGAACTCTGGGAACAGAAATTTCTTTTTCTGTTGTGTATGACCAAGTAAAAACTGAAGAAACTATGTATATTGTCAAAATGACCCCCCTGGTAAATGTGATAGCATTCCCTAGAGATAAATATTCTTATGTTAGAAAAACTTACAGCTTCCTTTTCCAATGGAATATGAAAATATTTGGAGTCTTCCTCTTTTTTTGTTGTTTTTTTTCACCAGGAATTTGGTTTCTTTTTCAGAGGTTTCTTTTTGCATTCAGTTCAGGAACTGTTAAAACTTGGCTGTTTTCCAGAACAAGAAATTGATTAGATTGTAGAAAGAATAATGGAGACAGGCTAGTGGATTCAAGGAAAATTGTATGTGTAAAAAGCATCAAATACAATGCTTAGTGGGGTATTCTGCCCATTGCAATTATTCATTTAAAGACAGTGGCTGGCTGACTGCTTGTGTAAACAGAGCATTGCCTGCCCAATGCCACTTCATATGTTCAGTGTTAGAGATTTTCTAAAGATGGAGAATGTTTTAGTAATCTTTTTGTCTGTCTCCTTTGCCTAGCCCAGGGCCTGAGACTCAAAAGTTTATTGAATGTCTAGATTAGATTGGAGCAGTTTGGAATAAAATAAATAATAAATTTACTATGATTTGCACCCCCAGCCTCTGGACCTAGATTTGATGATCACAATTATAAAAATATAACCCACTGTGCCGCTGTTATACTTGGGGTGATTGATTTTGGTTCTTAGAGCTAAAGTAGCTCAAAGGGTTGTCTTCATCCAGCATACTTACTATTCCTGTAATTACTGAATCTGTAAATTTCATGCCTCTTTTGTTTCAAACAGAAAAATGGGCTTGGGGAATAAGAAAAACGAAGAAATCCTGAGCCAAAATAATATAGAGCAGGTGTTCTTTGTCTCGGCTTGATTTAGTTAGTCTTGCCCATCCAATACCTCATGCTTGTCTGTCCAAATCACTGAATTTTAAACTCGTTACACATTAAAAAAAAAAAAAAAAAAAAAAAAAAAAAAAAAAAAAAAGAACAACTCACAAGAACCTTGTATTCAGAGTAAAAAGAGCTACAGATAGAAACTTTTTGAAGTTTGAGTTTGTGTCTCTTTGAAGGTCAGCTGCCTTCAGTTAATTGCTCTGTTTTGTTGCTCCCTATGTTGATTACTTTTATCTGGAGCCCTAAAGACCTATGGGGACCTCTGGGGGTGACAGCACCACGACTGAGCAGTGCATGTAGGGGCCCAGAAATGTCAGCATCAGAAACTTCCATGTGAGGATAATGAGTTCAGGCATTTCAGAAATCAACCAGCTTCAGAGAATGGCATTTGAGTGTAGTCATGCTTATTTTTGAAATATAAGAGCTTGAGGGTCCCCTACTGAAGTAAAGAGTTTTCAAACAAAGGCCTGGAGGAGCTGGATTGGCAGTTGCTTTCATATCTAAGGGAATGGTACTGCTGTTCAACGTGATCCAAAGTGAAATCTAGAGATGAAAGCAAAGGAGAGAGATGCTCAAGGGTAGTTAAATTGACAGAAGCTTCTTATTAAGAAAAAATACATGAGAAATTTTCTTGGTAATAGTCATGTTATTTATCATCTATCTTTTCACCTCTCCACATACATAAAGACATTTTATTTTACTGTTCATACATTTAATTGTTTAATTTTAAATACTTTCTTGCTCATACATTTTACTGTAGAATTGTCTTAAGGACTTGCAGCAGCATTTTCTCCCTGTTATGCACTGAATTATGTCCTCAAATCCATATGATGAAGCTCTAACCCTCAATGCAATGGTTTGTGGAAATGAGGACCTTGGGGTGTAATGAGGTCATGAGAATGGGGCCCCTTATGATGAGATTAGTGCCCTTATAAGATGAGAAAGAGATCCCAGAGCTCTCTGCCGTATGAGAACATAGCAAGAATGCAGCCATCGGCAAGTCAGTAAGAAAGCCCTCACCAGAACCCAACCATGCTGGTACTCTGATCTGGGACTTCCAGCCTTCAGAACTATAAGAAAATGAATTTCTGCTGTTTTGAGCTACCCAGTCTCTGGTATTTTATTATGGTACCCCAAGGAGACTAATACACTTGCATAGTAATAATTAGCTTATGGATAGGTCATTGAGCGAATATGTGAATAAGAAAGATGTCATTTGTGTAAAATTCCCTTTAACCAATAGTGTACATAGAAGTATATATGTTTTTTATATATGAAATTCTGCCACTGTGTTTATAATTGGTAATTATAGCTTAAGGTTCTTTTAATGTATTTTGTGTTCTTTGAACATTTTGTAAAATACAGCCATGGCTAGTGTACAGCAGAACTGAAGCTATGTGTAAATGGTTAGATTTAGAGAACACTGGAATCTCCCACAAATTGATTATTAGATAACAAATGCCCAAGATTTAGGATTCATTCCTTTGGGTTCAAGGCTTTGTGTCTTTGGGAAACCTTTGGTAAAATGTAAATATCCTTAAAAGAGTAATGAATTGAAACTTTACTATTATTTTTCTGAGCATGTAATAATCTTTAAAATTAACAAATTGTCCTTTTAGGGAGGAGAATTCAGATTCTAAGGAAGAGCAGATTAAAATAGGGAGATTTCACAGTGGGGAGGATGGGCCCTGATGTGTTCACAAGGGAGAGGCATCAGAGGGAAGAACACCCCTGAGAGAGCTCAGGTGGTACAGGGAAGCCAGTTGGCACTGAGTTCCTGGAATATGCCAACAGGAGATACCCTGTCCTCTCTGATCTACGTGGCTCAAAAATCTTTCTTCTCCCTGCCTCTGCCATCTAATCTGAATGTTCTCAAACCATCACCTTTGTGCTGTTTTAAAACTCACTCCCATCTCCATAATCCACTACCAGATTTTATGTGACTATTCCTATCTCCATTTCTCTTTCTGTCACCGAGGCTTTATGCTGAAATTAGTAGTTCTTTTAATCTTTTCTTCTCTCTTTTTTTTTTTCTTTTTTTTTTCTTTGGGACGGAGTTTCTCTCTTGTTACCCAGGCTGGAGTGCAATGGCGCGATCTCGGCTCACGGCAACCTCCACCTCCTGGGTTCAGGCAATTCTCCTGCCTCAGCCTCCTGAGTGGCTGGGATTACAGGCACGCGCCACCATGCCCAGCTAATTTTTTGTATTTTTAGTAGAGACGGGGTTTCACCGTGTTGACCAGGATGGTCTTGATCTCTTGACCTCGTGACCCACCCGCCTCGGCCTCCCAAAGTGCTGGGATTACAGGCTTGAGCCACCGCGCCCGGCCTATCTTTTCTTCTCTTTACCCCAGTTAGAAATTTCCTAAAGTAGAATAACAGCAAAGAACCTGAAACCTGAGTCAAAACAACAAATGTAATAGATACTCAAGGATAAGATTTATGATTAGCCTTTGCTGTGGAAAAAAAAAATCTTTAAACATGTCAATCATGTCTTTTTTACTCAAAGGTCATAGAAATCTCTTTGCTAGACAGAATCCTTTAATTAATGTTATTCAGAGGCAATTTTGCCTTATTTCTATCCCTTTACTCCTGTAGTTCCCGATACCTGAATGTACTTTGACATGCCTAGGGAACTTTTGAAGTTCTGCTTTGTATCACTTTTTAGCCTATAGTTAAGTATACTGATGCCCATGTTCTCCTCCAAAAAAAATTAATTTGGAGAATAAAGGTAGGGTTCTTACATAATTTTCCCCATTAAAAGTGGAGCTGAAATCAGGTTAAATACTAAAAATGAAAAGCTGTCTTAACTGCTGCTTAATTAATGGATAGAGAAAAATACAGAAGGGGCTATATCTAAAGTGACTTTTTTTTCCTCTGAGTTCATCAGTGCTGCCTACCTGATTGTTTTTTGAAGGAGAGTGTCTTTTGTGATTAAATCACTTGTCAGATTTATATTGATATGCAAAGTTTCGTTTTATTTAATATATCTCTAGAAGCTCCACCATCTGTTACTAACATTCTTCCAGCAGGAAGTTCAAAAGAATAGCATTTGTAAGGTAAAAATATATCAGCCATCACTAGAGCTTCAAATAATGTTTTATAATTGAGATATAGAACTCAAAGTAAATGTTGATGGAATGTAGTTGATAAGAGTAAAATCAAGGCTAACATTGGCAAGCAGGCAAGATGAGAAAAACTGAGGCAGGAAACAGTTACATTTTTTCCTGAAAATTTTCAGAAAAGTCCATCTTAATTTTATTTACTTTTAGAGGATGTTTAAAATTAGTGTTTGTCAGAATTCATTGTTTTACCCATTCAATTAATACTTATTAAACCCAACAATGAATGAATAAGCATGGTTACAGTGTGTGTGTGCACTAATGTATGCACTTCCTGACACGTATAATCTTTTATAAACAATACCAAAAATAAAGTTTATCTTTAAATATATAAAGTTTAAATGCTGAATTAAAAAGACATTGAAAATGGGTGAGAACAGTTAAATATTTGACATCCTAAATAATATTAGATAAGTAGCATGACAATAGAGAAATATTTAGACATTTAGATAAATATCTGTGTAATGGAACATAATCACTTAAAACAGGAAGGATATAGTCAGTGGATCACAGTACATGAAATTGTTAAATTGAAGAGAAAATCAGGGAAAAAGGACTTGTTAGAATGGAAAGCTGATTGTCATAGTTATTAGAATCCTGAAATTATGACCTCTGATTTGAAATTAGGCATATAGTATAATTAGACAATTTTAATTGGTTCATTGACCTCAAAGTAAAGCACACTTATTTCATGCAGAGTGTCTAGTATATGGCAATACATAGGTGAGAACTTCAAAGAGATTATTTGATGAAAAGATGGCTCAAAGGATGATTACATCTATAACAATTCAGAAGAAAAATAAGAAAGAATCCTTTTTGTATTGTGTTTCTTTGTGGTGATTTTGATAACAACAATGGAAAACTTCAAAAGGGAGCATGAGAGATGCTAAACATACTCTTTAAATAATCCTTATTGGAACTTTAGTGGTGATTATTAAATGATGGCTTGGTCAAACCTTTGCATTATAAATATATTTTCTATTTATAGTAGCAGTGAGATTTCTCTTTATTACTCTTAAAAATATTCTTTTCATGCTTGTGTGTCCCTGTATATATTTGAACACTTTCCTACCAACTGTAACTCTATATTTATTTCAATTTATATATCATTTCATTGAACCCATTTCTACTGTTGTTTTAAAAAATAATCATTGAACTTTGGTATTTTCCTTTTTATCATAAGTATAATGCAGGACATTAGAAACTATTTTGAAACATGGAAAGGGTCTTCAAATTTTTGATTTTGTACTAATAAAATTAGTTATATTATTAACTAACATAACAAATTCTAACATAACTATCTCTTTCTAAGTATGTGTTACATGTGGTAGAATGTATTATTTCTATTATTCAGTCCTCTGCCTTGTAAGTATATTATACATCCTCACCTTTTCCTATTTGGATGATAATATTTCAATTCTCCCTGTGGGAAGAGAGTACTCCTGGATCCCATTGATATCAGGCTTACCAATGTGACTTTCTTTGGCCAGTAGAGTACAGATGCTCCTCAACTTGTGATGGAGTTACATCCCAATAAAATCATCATAAGCTGAAACTACCATAAATTGAAATACATTCAATACAACTAACCTACCAAACATTGAGCTCAGCACTTAATATTTAAATGTTCAGAACATTTACATTAGTTGGGCAAAAATCATCTGGCGACACAGTACATTGTCGAGTACCAGTTGTTAACCTCATAATCGTGCAGCTGTCTGGGAGCTATGGCTCACTGCCACTATCGAGCATCTTGAGAGAGTGTGGTTATAGAACATTGCTAGCCAGGGGAAAGATCAAAATTCAAAGTACCGTTTCTACTGAGTGCATATGTATTGCTTTCTCACCATTGGAAAGTGGAAAAATCCTGAGTCAAACCATTGTAAGTTGGGGGCCCTCCATGTAAGTCTGCCAGTATGCCATGATCAAGCAAAAATTTTGAAAGGTCTTAGTGTGATCTTTCCATTACTCTTTTCTTTGTGTCATGAGAAAAACATATCCTAGATGGGGGCTTCTCTTTTAGCCCAGATCCCCAGTAGAAGGAGATATGTGGAGCAGAGCTAAGCTGATCCCCCATGACCCATGGCCAACATGTAAAGTGAGTAACATGTAAGGAAATGAGAAATAAACTGGTGTTATTTTAAACCTCTGAGATTTGGAGTTTGGCAAGAGCTGTGGAGGGCGTGAAATTTTACCCTACTTGCAAGCTAATGCATAAGCCAGCCATTGGATCATGGATTCGAACAAAGTATTTAAGACTTGGGTCAGAGAAAAAGGACAGTTTATTACTCATTGCAACGGCAGTAGCCAGAGTATCAGAATTTATGCTGGTTCTCTGATCCCCCACTTTTCACAGGACACTGTGTGGAGGGCCAGCCATTATAGGAAATGGGCCTTGAACTTCAGGAATCTGAATTTTTTATATGAGGAGGTAAATAGACCAGCTGTCTGCTTTTTAGGGAGAGATCTTTATTTGCTAAGTCTGTACGCAAACTTGCCCATTGTTCTGGAAAAAGATATCTTTACTTTCCAAGGCTGTTCTCTGTACAAATATCCTTGAAAGATAGCCTAAAATAAATTAATATTTTCACAAAAGACCTGAAGGTCTTTTCAGAGGTCTTTATAGGCATTGAAGTCGTGGGGAAGATTTAGTTACTTTGAAAATGCGAAAGTAAATTTATTTTTTTAATTTAATTTTATGTTCAGCACAGTGGTACTCACACCTATAATGCAAATACTTCGGGAGGCTGAGGCAGGAGGATCACTTTGAGACCAGGAGTTTGAGGCCAGCCTGCATAGTATACTGAGACCCTGTCTCTACAAAAGATAATTATAATAATAAATCAGCCAAGCCTGGGAGCACATATTTACAGACCCAGCTACTAGGAGGTCAATGTGGTAGGACTGAGCTCAGGAGTTTGAGGCTGCAGTGAGCTATGATTGTGCCACTGCACTCCAGCCTGGGTGTCAGAGCATGACCCTGTTTCTAAAACAAAAATTAAAAAAAAAAAATACATAAATAAATTTGACTTTAAAAACCTCCTCTAATGACATTCTGGATCTCCACTGGGGGATTTTATAAAAGTATAAAACACAACCCTGTTTCTAAAAAATAAATAAAATATTTAAAAAATTTTTGACTTTAAAAATCTCCTCTAAAGACAATCTAGATCCTCACTTGAGAATTTGATAAAAGTATAAAAATCCACATGTATTTATATATGAGTGTAATATGTGTTGTTTATTTATATATGCACACAATTTATTTAAGAAAGTACATGTAACTAGAGATATCAGAAACTTCTAATGTACAAATTAGTGTTGTACATATTGGTCGCTTAAAAATATATTTTATAAATAAACCATGCTGGTCATGTGGACATAATTTATACTTGTAATATAACAGTGTTAATTGGAATTAATATGTTTATCTGTATTTTCAGAATCTGCTATAGGTATTTGGATATTATAATAGACACATATTTGATAAACAGATTAACAAATTATATATCTTCTGAATTATCCTTAAAATTTTTAAAAATTAGGAATATGTTTGTAATTTGGTTAAGCTTTTCAGAATTAGTTGATAAGTGAGAAATGGATATTTCAGTTCTTTTTCTTTCTGGCCTATGGTAACTAACAGGCTTTTGGGACCTTTCAATATTGAAATTCTTAGCAATTACAATGAGAAAACTGTCTTCTAGAGGTAAGGCCCCTCTTGAAAGGCTTGCTAAAGTTTTGGCATATTAAACATTTCCAGAATAAAAAAAATTTTAAAAGGCCGGATGGGGTGGCTCACACCTATAAACCCAACACTCTGGGAGTCTGAGGCTGGATCGGTTGGGCCTGGGAGTTCTAGATCAGCCTGAACAACATGGTGAAACCTCATCTCTACAAAAAATGTAAATACTAGTTGGGCGTGGTGGTGCACGCCTGTAGTCCCTGCCACTCAGGAGGATTACCTGAGCCTGGAGAGTTTGAGGATGCAATAAGCCGAGACTGCAACACTGCACTCCAGCCTGACCAACGGGGCAAGACCCTGTCTCAAAAAAAAAAAAAAAAAGAAAAGAAAAAAGAAAGAAAGATTGTCTTCTTTAACCAAAATCACCAAAAAGCATTATATTAGTGGAAAAACATTTCATTTTCTCTTTCTAATGGAAATTAGCAAAAATGATTTTAGCTTACTTTCCTTCTCTTGGTCTTATAGTAGATCCCTTTCTCACATACACACACAAACTGCTGGTGGCAGTCATTCTTTTACCTCATGGCTTTGAGATAAAACAAATAGGAATTCTTTAATTTTTTTTTTTGTAATCAGGAAATAATGCCATTAGTATTTTTGAATAGATTCATTACATACATTTTTATCCATTATTATTTGACTAGTTCCGTCTAATTGTGACTATTTGTGCTTTCAAAATTGAAAGCGTTGCTATGATTTTATTTTTAAAAGAAGGAAATTTAGTTAAACTTCGTTTTAGTTTTCTTAGGTTTTCTTTTTTCCAAAGTGGCTTTAACACAAAAAAATGTAGGTGGGTTCACCTGTAAACCTTGTGATTCGAGAGCTATTGATGACAGATGTAAAGGGAGCTATAAATTTAAGCTCTTTAGTAGTGAACTATCAATATAGTTGTAGCATCAATGAAGTATAAATTATTCTTCTCCAATTGTATAGAATATGAGATGAGCAGTAATGTAGTTATATGAATCGCAAGGCCAAGATTCTGAGAATACCTTTATTCTACTAACTATACAGTATTGACAAATATGCTTGCAGAGGATAGACATTTTTTTCTTCAGCTCCCCGAAAGTATAGAATTTAAGTTACACTTAAATTCTGTAAGTGTATCTGTCAACATTCAATTGGCCAATAAAAGGTATTACCTTCAAAATGAAATTACCTTTTAAGTAATCTTAAAAGCCCCAAGAATATACTACATACACAAATACCTCTCAATAGGAGGTAATATTTTCTATGAAATGTATTACTCTAGTCATAGTGTATTCACATAACTGAAATATTTTTTAAATCTTAGGATAAATGACAAATTTCCTATTTATAAGTTAAAGTTAGATTTTTCGTTCTCTTCTTTTCCTCTTTTTTCCAGTTCAGTTTCTTGGCTTTATATATTCTATAAAATGGAACATAATGCTGCCCCACAGTTGATTTGTTTATTCTGACCATTCTAACCATTGATGTTGATCTCTGCTTAATTAGTTCAGAATGAGGCAAAGTGTTGATTGTAACAACAGCAAAACTAAACAACGACGCATGTGGCAGGTTGGTTCATGAATTCCTGATATTAATGTTTTAGGTTAAACTTTAAGTCCAGAATAGATCAAGTTTAAAAGTATAATTCATAATTTTTTATGGGTATGATTATGAAGATGGTCTCTCATAACTTGAACACTTCCTATTCTAAGTTTAGAACTAAAAAAATTACACTTCACCCCTGACAAAAGATACTGATTTTAAATTTTTATTTGCGTGAGAATTTACTCCTAAACAACATTTTTTTTTTTTTTTTTGAGAAAGTGTCTCACTCTGTCACCCAGGTACCCAGGACAGAGTGCGGCAGCACAATCCCAGTTCACTACAACCTCTGCCACCCAGGCGCAAGTGATCCTTCCACTTCAGCCACCTGAGTGACTGTGACTGCAGGTACACGCCACCACGTCTGGCTATTTTTGTATTTTTTTTGTAGAGATGGATTTTGCCATGTTGCCCAGGCTGGTCTTGAACTCTTGAGCTCAAGCAATCTGCCTGCCTCAGCCTCCCAAAATGCTGAGATTACAGTCATAAGCCACCACGCCTAGCCCATACTAGATTTTTATTTAACAAAAAAATCAATATTTGTACTAAACTTTTCAGTCTCAAACTTTGCTCTGAAATATTTTCTAAAAACTGTCTCGATCTGAATTCCTAACATTTTTGCATTTAGGTTTTCTGTGTGGCCAAAGATATCAGACAGCACTCAAGTCAGACGAGTCAGACTCAAAGAATACTTCTGAAAAGCTCTAAATTCTGTAATAATGCAGATCTCTGAACCTGAAGCTTCAAAGTGACATGGGAATCCTCAGAATTTTGATGAGCATTCTCACTTTTATCACAGAATTTTTGTTTGGGCCTACAGAATTTCAAATCTACATTTTGCATGAATCAAAACAACAAATCAACTATTCATTTTCAGTGAAAAAGAAAAGAAACAATAAAGAAGAAAAAGTCAACCAGGTGCTTATCTTCTGTTTGGGGTTATGTATAGACCAAAATGATTGATCCAATAATTTCGGAAAGACATGATCAGAAGGTAGAAAGAAGTGATTTGAAAGTTCTGTAAAATCGATATCAACTTCCAGCAGACCTACTCAAGCTAATGCTGTAGGTTCTGGATATTTCTAATCTACAATGTTGAAGTCTAAGTTATCTGTCCAGATTAATAGTAGACTGCAGATTTCAAACTGGTGCATGGTTAGTTTTGATTCTCCCTGTCCCCCTCTGCTAGTCCAAGGAATTTGATTAGATTGTTCCAAAAACTTTAGTCTGGAAAAGTTACCATCTCCCTGCAGTGTTTAGGGATTAAGAGGATACCTCGTGACTAATCTAGACCTACTATATTTCTGCAAGTATATGGGAGAAAAACAGAACAAGCCCAGACCCAAATGGATATGGATGATGACGCTAAATCAAAGAGAATAAAAATGATAAAACCACTCTAATTGTTGAGATATTTTTCATACTCTGCTTCTTTCCAAAAGAACTTTGAAAGTTTGTTTTCTTGTTTAACCTACAAAAAAGAATTAATACAAAAGTAATTGAAAGGAAGAAAGAAATCAAAGAGAAAGGCAGAAACAAATATGCTTACTGTGAAAAGAGTTTTGGTGACTGCTATAGTTAGGCATCAATTTGGTTATGAGCTTCCTGGCAGCCTAGTGGGAAATGGAATTATTATGAATAACAGTTTTTATATCAGAAAGGAGAATGTATACCATATCTTACAAGGAGATGGGGTTAATGCTGAGTGGTATACTAGCAGTGTCTTTTTAACATTTTTTAACAGAAGCAGAAATCACATAGTTGTTTTGTGACAGTTATCAAAATAAAATAGGACTTTAAAGGTTGACAAACGTCTTAATCAAGCAGATCCTTCAAATGGTGAGGTTGTGTGAATATCCACAAAGACTAAATACTGCCCAAACATAGAGGGGGCTCAAGTGTTTCAGGACTGACTGGATTTTGAATCCCTTAAACTAGTATTTGAATACTCATAAGACTAATAAAGTTCTTGTTAAAAATACAGATTGTTGAGCTCTATCCTTTAAGTACTGATTTAGTTAGTTTGAGATGAGATCCATAAATCTATATTTTTAACAGGTACCGAATAAGATTCTAATGCAACTAGTCTGAGTAGCATTTTGAAAATCAGTGGCTTGGACTCTTTTTTTTTTTTTTTTTTTTTTTTTTTTTTTTTTTTTTTTTTTTATTTTAGTCAAATTTTTCTCAGGAATCAGATAGAATAGTTTGATAATATACTATCTGAAGGCAGCTATTTTATAATACTGATTAAGAGGAGAATTATACAGGATCACACAAATGGTAGGACTTTTATTCTATTTATGTAAATAATAGAGCCAGACTGGTATGCTAGGCTACACAAAAGGCCAGCTCCCCCATAGGCTTCCCCTAGTCAAGGCCAGATACTACCCAAGAACGAGTTTTCAGTTTGCTCCAGTACTTGGATGACTGATGAATTCAAGCATCAAGTTAGAACAAATCAGACATAGTTTTGTGTTTGAAAATCCTTAGAGAAAGTATTACCTATGGCACACAAATAGTTATCCAAAAAGCCTTAATGATGACCCTTTGCAGGTCTCCAGATATGTCTGCCAGGATAAGTGAGCTGCTAGATGTTCCCCAGATAGTTGAACACATTGACCTGTTATATGGTGCTATTTAATATCGATCAGGTAAATGTCAGAGAATGTCTGACAGAGGCAGTGGTTTTTGTTTCATCAAGGTTAATGATAAGTCATTCATCCAAACAGCTGGAGGCTCCCAGGACTCCCTGCTTCTTAAGATCACTGCTGTTTAATGAACATCAAGCCATCTCATCAGCATTTAGGAGGCCTAAACTACTGAGTTTTTATTTCTTATTAATTAAAGGCCACTGATTTTGACCTCTGTTGGTTAATTGCTAAGAATTCAAAGCATATCTTGATGTAAATGTTCATTAAAATATAACTATTGGTTTTGTAACACAAAGATAAAGTGGATATTCTTCCTTTTCCAAATCAATTTCCCTTATGTGGCAGATTGATTTCACATGTCAGATCTTGCTAGCTGCTCAAGATGCTTATATAATTTTTGATACTTTATGAGAAAATAGCCTGATTTTCCTTTTTCATGAATTTGTATCAGATAAAATAATGTCACTTCCATTATACATCACCAGGCTATGGAAGACTGTTTTGTCTTGCCTTAATTCCTAGGTAGCATGTTCGAGGAGATTGGTTTACCTTCTAGAAATTAACATTGCTTTCCTACTTATCTCGGCGGTGGCATTATTCTGCCCTTAACTAAGTATACTTACAACCTTTGGTAATCCATATATGCCTTTAGCTAAGAAGGTTTTTAAAGTTTGACACAAAATGGACTCCTTGTCTTAAAAAAGAATAAGACTTTTAAACTGCCTTTCCCCTTCAGTCTCACTGTAACAGAACAGAGTTGATGATGAGCGTCTTTAGAAATTTTGATATTTTTTTTTACTGAAAGTTTTATAAATTTGATGGTTTTAGAAGAAAGTGCATTTATGAATGGTTGCTATAGTAGATGAAGAGTTAGAACATTATAAAAAGTATGTGAAAAAAGCAAATTGAGGCTTTCCACATTTTCAAAACTTTTAGTTAAGCATGTTTTACTGTAGGCATACAGTTTTCTATTGTTGGGTCTGTCTCATTATTTTTTGAGCATTGAGTAGATTGATTGGTAGTATTCCCATATTAAGTATAATTTGTAAGCAGATTTACTTAAATAGGCGTCCATATATAAATTAAGATATAGATTGACAAATACCTGTCTCATTTTAAGTTTAACAAGTGGTGTATCTAGTTGAAGTATTGTGGGACTGATTATAATGATCAAATAAAGGTGAGATATGTTTGGCAAGGAACCTTGAAGAAGATGAATTTTGGCAGAGTTTTAAAAGAAAGAGAAGGGACAAATCTGGATTGGAAAAATACAAATGCCATTCACATTGAATAAACTGACAGATGGCTAAGAGTATAAGGGATATTAAACATTCTCTGCTAGGATAGTGAAAAATAGTTCTCTTTCTTTGTTGGGTCTGCTTCTGCCCAGAATGTTTGCTAGCATAGAATCAGAGATATTTGGAAGATCTTTGAATTTATCCTACATGTCAGCCTTATGAAATGAAGTCCTGAGAAGTGGGATTACTTCTCCAGGGCCAAACAATTGACAGTGGTGGAGGTAGGGCCAAAATGCACAAATTTCCAATATAGAACTTCTTACATGTTATACTACACTGCACTGTTATATCACCCCATAGACATTAGATCTCTTTACCCTGAACATTTTAGTCACAGAACAGATAGAAGTGTCTAACATGTAGGACTTTAGGTTGTGTAACTTCAATTATCCACTCATTGTTTTTTTTCTATTAGCAGCAATTTCTTCTTGGTCCGAAAGCTTAGCGATCATTTAAGATAAATTTTTCCCTGTGTATTTTGTTTTCCCTCAATTCTCAACAGCCCTAGCTCTGTCTTTTTAGTGCATATTTTTAAATTGACTGAACATTTTTGGACTGTTCTTATCTTGCTATGCTTTCTTAAATTGTGATAGAACTGGCCTTAAATATGTGTATTGTAACTGTCCTTTCATGAATTTAATTGTTAACATGGGTTTGAGAATATGACATATCTAGAAAGAAAAGCAGTTCTAGAAGCCTCATTTTCTTTTCTGTTTATTCAACAGCAAATATTTATTTTACACTTGTTTATTAGATATAGCCTAGGCACTAGGACTATAAGACTGCATGTGTACAGTCACTGAATTCCAGAATATTATAGTCTAGTAGGAGGCAGGGATGAGTAAACAAGCAGTTATCAGACTCAAGCTAACTATTTTATTTTATCAAGATGGTGATGCTTGACTTGAGGTCTGATTGTTTAATGAAAACCTCTATGTATGCATTTATTTTCAAAATATATTAGTTACACATGCTTTTTTATTTTTCTTCTTTAAAATTTTTTTTCTTGCTCTGCAATTAATGTTATATATGTTTTAAAAGTGTTATTAATCTTGGAATATAATTGATAAGTGTACTCACATATCAATTATCTGTTAATGTTATTTCATCTGGCTAGATTGACTATTTTCATGGGATTTGAGGTTAATATGGAGTTATTCAGTCATGTTTTAAGGACATGTTTCAATAACGTTTTCAAGCTACATTATTATTAAGATGGAGAGGCAAAAGGCACAGTTTTATTTTTTTGCCAGAGTGAGGCTTACTTAATGTAGAATACTTTAGAAGACCAGAATTTTATATTAATAAATATTACATATTTTCTCCTGTGGATTTTCCAAAATTATTCAGAGTGTCTGTTCACTGTTGCTATTCCACAGGATTCATTCCAGAGGGATTAACTAATATTACAACTGTGGTTGTAATATTCAAATGTATTCCTTATGTGAGTTTTTCACTGATATGTAACACAATAGTCAGAAAAAATTTAAATGAGTATGTTAACTGGAAAAGTTGGCAGTGCTATTCCTTTCTAAAATTTATGATAGTATTATATACATGTAGAATATTAGAATGCCTGTATTTAAAATATATATGCACCTATCTAATTAACACTAATTAGTTTCAAGGATCTGGGACTATTTATTGGTGATTATAAGACATATGCTCTTTTGTTTTCATTTTGATTTAATAATATTCCAAGTCCATACTTCAAACAGAAAAATGATTCTAACGTGAGAACAGCATTTATAATGTGTTGCATTCCATAGATTTTGTGTTTATCATGTACGATAGTAACTGTCATTTCTTCGCTTATTGCATATTAAAGTACATAGTCCAATGAAAACTATGGGTTTTCCAGGTAACCGACATAACTAGTTATTATTGACTGTTTTGCCTTGAAACTCTCTTTGACTGATTTCGTGAAGAAAGTTACATTAAAATAATTTTAACATATATCTTTAACAATTATAATTCAAAATCATGCATTTTCAGAATTTTCTTAAATCCGTTTTCACCCAGTGCTTCTAGAGAGAAAAATTATAGTCAATATCAAGTTTCAAAATAATAATAGAAGAGGCACTATCTATCTTCATGTGTAGGAAAACACTTTTATCTTTAAAAGATCTCTAAATGTTCTATCATCTCACAAGGTAACTAACACTATAGAAAAATGGCCTCACATTTCTACTTCAAAGGAAACCAGCTTCTACTGTCTGAAACCATTCCTACTGCTATCCTAATTACTTCACATCACAACTTATGTGCTCGGTGCCTACTCTTTGTAGAAAGTTAGTGGAAGAATAAAAGCTCATGAACACATAACCCAGAGATTAAGATGTATACACATTATTTTACAAAAGCTACATTTTTTTCTTATAAAACTAATACATGTCTTTGTTTACAGAAAAACATCAATCAATACATATATGTATAAAGTACAAATTTCAAGTCCCACCAGAAAAAAACCATTTTGGCCTAATATGATTTTTTGTGTGTTTGTGTTTGTCTTCTTTCTATGCCTGTACGAATGTGTTTGTGTGCGTGTGTGTACTCAGATGTGTATATCTATATGCATGCATATATAATCGAGTTATACATTTTGTTCTGGAACTGCTTATATAATTTATTATGAACATGTTCCCATGTTGTTCTAGCAATCTTTTGTTGCATAACAAACCAACTCAAGATGTAGTTGTTTAAAACATCAGTGTCTTCAGTCTTTGGCAGGGATCACCAGGGACAGAACATCTCTACTGCACTTTAGTATCATCAGAGATGGCTCAAAGTCTGGGAGCTGGAATCATGAAAATACTTCTTCACTCATTTTTCTGACAGTTGATGCTGGCTGTGGGCTTAGACCTTAGTGCCACCTATCAATTGGAATGTCTCCACTTGGGCTCTCTGTGTGGCTGGGGTTTATGTTGGAAGACAATTCTCCATGAATATTTCATGGTTCTGCATGATCCAGGTCCTCTGAACAAAGGCATTTACAAGAAGGTTTTGTAAGGAAACATTCCAGGAAAGTAAATCTTAGAGACAGCTCCCTGCCTGGAGACAGTCCAGGGTAGTAAAGATAAAAACTTGTCCTCCTCCCCAGATTTGCTTGCATTCCAGAATGAAGATAATGCTTCTCTTTCTCCTGAAGGGAGGTTTGGCACATCATCAAAAGCCCTATATAAGATCAAACGTTTTCTAATTTGGAGGTTTCTGTTTTATAATGCACCCATTGCATGTGCACATACCATCTGGCCATCATGTTGCCCTGAAAGGACTTGGGCTTAGAAAACTCATGCAAGATGTTGTTGTTCCTGCTGTGAGTAATAAACTGTATTTGTCTGTGACTCAGAGGTCTCATGTTTCCTGTGTGTGTGTGTGTGTGTGTGTGTGTGTGTGTATCACACACTATTCGTATTAATATGGATGTATATGGGTATATATTGTGTCCATCCATCTATCCATCCATTCATCCATCTATCCAACCATCCATCCATCCTGTGACAGTCTAAATTGTTCACTTGGAAGAAGGATAAAATCTCAGACCCTTCACAGTTTCTGATATAATAGTTCTAACGAGAACTTCGCGAACTATGCACAAGTTTTAACAGCCAAATTGATCAAGTAGAAGAAAAGATATCAGAGGTCGAAGACCAACTTCATGAAATAAAACAAAAAGACAAGATTAGAGAAAAAAGGATAAAAAAGAACGAGCAAAGCCTCCAAGAAATATGGGACTATGTGAAAAGACCTAATCTACGTTTGATACGTGTACCTGAATGTGACGAAGAGAATCAATTCAAGCTGGAAAATACGCTTCAGGATATTATTCAGGAGAACTTTCCCAACCTAGCAAGGCAGGACAATATTCAACTCCAGGAAATACAGAGAACACCACAAAGATATTCCTCAGGAAGACCAACCTCAAGGCACATAATCGCCAGATTCACCAGGGTTGAAATGAAAGAGAAAATACTGAGGGCAGCCAGAAAGAAACGTCAGGTTACCCATAAAGGGAAGCCTATCAGACTCACAGCAGATCTCTCAGCAGAAACCCTACAAGACAGAAGAGAGTGGGGGCCAATATTCAACATCCTTAAAGAAAAGAACTTTCAACCCAGAATTTTACATCCAGCCAAACTAAGCTTCATAAGCGAAGGAAAAATAACATCTTTTGTGAACAAGCAAGCACTCAGAGATTTCATCACCACCAGGCCTGCTTTACAAGAGCTTCTGAAAGAACCACTACAAATAGAAAGGAACAACCAGTATCAGCCTTTCTAAAATATACCAAAAAATAAAGAACATCAACATAATTAAGAAATTGCGTCAACTAATGGGCAAAACAGTCAGCTAACATTAAATGACAGTATCAAACACACATATATTGTTATTAATTTTAAATTTAAATCTACTAAATCCCCCAATCCAAAGACACAGACAGGCAAAAAAGCCAAGACCCATTGGTATGCTGCATCCAGATTTATCTCACATGCAAGGATACACAAAGACTCAAAACAAAGGGATGGAGAAAAATTTACCAACCAAATGGAGAACTAAAATAAATAAATAGAAAGCAGGAGTTGCAATTTTTCCTGATAAAATAGATTTCAAAGCAACAAAGATCAAAAGAAGCAAAGAAGGATATTACATAAAGATAGAAGGATCATATGTAACAAGAAGAGCTAAAGATCCTAAACATATATGTACCCAATACAGAAATACCCAGATATATAAGACTTATAAAGAGACTTGGACTCCCACACAATAATAGTGGGAGACTTCAACATCAATATTAGATAGATCAATGAGACAGAAGTTAACATCGATATTTAGGACTTGAACTCAGATCCGGAACAAGTAGACTTAATTAACATTCATAGAACTCTCCACTTTAAATACACAAAATATATACTCTTATCAGTACTACATTACACGTATTTACAGGTTTAAATGAAATATTGGTTGGCTGCTTGTTAATTATTTTCTTCCCTCATTTTTTTTTTAATGTCTCTATTATTAAACACAATTACAGGCATACCCAGTTTTAGCCTGCATTCTAGCCTGGGCAATAAAGCAACACTCCTGTTCTCTCTCCCCCTTCCTCTTTCTCTTTCTTACTTTCCTTTATTCTTTTTCTTTATTCTTTTTCTTTCTCTCAAAAAAAAAAAAAAAAGAAAGAAAGAAAGAGTCAGAACCAAGTGGAAGCTGTATCATCTTTTATATTACAGCCTCAGCAGTCATGTGCTGTCAATCTTGCTGGATGTCATTGGTAGATCACTCACAGAGGCCTGCCCATGTTCAAGGGTAGAGGTATGGACTCCAACTTTTAGAAGAGAAATAGAAAGACTCTGGAATTAAGTGAGACCAGAAATATTGCTAGACCGTTGTTAGACAATTCAATCTGCCACATATATCAATACAAATGAATCTATCTTATCCTTTTTAATTTCTGCATAAATTCCTGTTGATAGACATTTAGAATTTCTGCCCTTCTTTTAGCTTAGAATTTTTCAGATAACAATGTATAAGGTAAAGACTTTTGTGTCATAATTTTATGAGTTAGTTCAATCCTAGAGGGTAAGTGGCATCCTTGCCTCATTTCCCTTCTCCTCTGGGAAAATGGCCTCACATTGAGGAAAAGGAAAATGAAGCAAGGATGTCGGGAAAGCAAAAATGAGGATGATTTACTGAGCTGACCACTTGTCAGTATCAAGCATGATAGATTGCTCAGTCTTTCAGAATCATATTCTCAAACGCAACATAAACAATGTCTCAGGAAAAGGAAGGAAGGGAGAGTAATTTATCTGCTGTCTCCTGTCTCCCATTGGCCAAAGTTTGCTTATGGGGCGTTAATTCCTTTAGGCATCATGTACTTGGTTGAATGGTACCACTTCTACATTAGGCTTAGTAAATATGAAGTGGCTTACAGGAGGTGTCTAGTGTGTTCGTATATCCTGAGTTTTTGTGTAAAGATTATCTGTTTATATAAATCTTTGTGTACCTGTGAACTTATATCACTAAAATAAGTTATAGAATTGAAATCTCACAATTTTAGAATATATACATTTAAAATTTTGTCCATTGACAAATATTACTAATTGTCCTCCATAAAATTTATATACATTCATACTCTACCAAGTGATCAGAAAGAATTTAACCTAATCAGCTACACTTAACCAATGTCCTATTTACTGCCAGTCTAGTAGACATAAGTCTTTTTGTTTTCCTAGTTTTTGTTTCTTTTAATTTTTTGGTGATGCTGAACAAATTTTTACATACTTACTAATTTTTTTCTTTAGCAAATTGTTTTTTCATGTCTTTTTCGGCTTTTTAATTGAGACATATATTTTTTCTTATTGATATTTTAACTTGCTATCTAGATTATAAATAGCAAGTCTGTCTACATTTACAAATATATATTCCAATTTTTATCTTTTATATTACTTTTGTTTGTCATCTCTTCTGTCAAACAGAGAATAAAAATATATCAGTCTTTTGCTTTATAGTTTCTGACTTTTGAGTATCTTTTTTCCTTTTTTTTTTTTACTAAGATGTTTGTTTTTTTTACTATATTTCCTAATTTGTTAGTTTTACAGGACAGGTGAGCCCCAGAATTGGGGCTTAGCCCAGAAGGGTTCTTAGCTTTACCCAAAAAGAATTCAAGGGTGAGCCAGTGATGTTAGACAGCAGTTTTTTTGTTTGTTTGTTTGTTTTTTTGAGACAGAGTTTCACTCTTGTTACCCAGGCTGGAGTGCAGTGGGGCGATCTCGGCTCACCGCAACCTCCGCCTCCTGGGTTCAGGCAATTCTCCTGCCTCAGTGGGATTACAGGCATGTGCCACCATGCCCAGCTAATGTTTTGTATTTTTAGTAGAGACGGGGTTTCACCATGTTGACCAGGATGGTCTCGATCTCTTGACCTCGTGATCCACCCGCCTCGGCCTCCCAAAGT